>NC_050570.1:12262399-12562399 GCF_013265735.2 Oncorhynchus mykiss
AGCCGCCACCCACTTCCAGCCAACCTCTATTGGCCACCGGGAAACGCCAGAGAAACAGATACCCTGAGGCAGAATGTTCAGTCACGAACACACACTTAATAGCACTTGTGTAACAGCTGTATTGTTTCTCCAGCCTCGAGGCAACAAATACAGAACAGAAGCCATAGAAGTCCCTGTAAAAGAGCTGTTCTCCAGTGGGAAATGAGAACAGTCACAGCAAAGGAGTTTCGGAATCAACACACACTTATGCTCTAAAAGGTGGTACACAATCCACTGCAATGTGATATAATGCAGAACTAATGGGTCGCTTCAGAGGCGAAAATAAGTTGTTTTGTTCCGTGTGTGTGTGTGTGTGTGTGTGTGTGTGTGTGTGTGTGTGTGTGTGTGTGTGTGTGTGTGTCAAGTAGGTCAGGTATGTTAAGTGCACTGTTAGATGGTAATTGCTGTTGCTCATAATTTAGTACCTCTTTTACTCAGTTTGACAGTATCTTGCAGTGATGATGACATTGAATACTCTGTGGGCACCTATCTTTTGTAGTGGAGGAGAGGGAATCAAAAATGAATTGGCATCGAGTGCATTCGGAAAGTATTCAGACCCCTTTCCCCACATTTAGATACAGCCTTCTTCTAAAATGTATTAAATAAAAATCTATCTACACACAATACCCCATAATGACAAAGCGAAAACAGGTTTTTAGAAATGTTAGCCAATGTGTTAAAAATAAAAAACAGAAATCAATTATTTAAAAAAGTATTCAGACTCTTTTTCTGAAACTCAAAATTGAACAGGTGCATCCTGTTTCCATTGATCATCCTTGAGATGTTTCTACAACTTGATTGGAGTCCACCTGTGGTCAATTCAATTAATTGGACTTGATTAGGAAAGAAACACACCTGTCTATTTAAGGTCCCACAGTTGACAGTGCATGTCAGAGCAAAAACCGAGCCATAAGGTCGAAGGAATTGTCTGTTAGAGCTCTGAGACAAGACTGTGTCAGGGCACAGATCTGGGGAAGGGTACCAAAAATGTTCTGCAGCATTGAAGGTCCCCAAAAACACAGTGGCCTCCATCATTCTTAAATGGAAGAAGATTGGAACCACCAAGACTCCGCCCGGCCAAACTGAGTAATTGGGGTAGAAGGGCCCTGGTCAGGGAGGCGACCAAGAATCCGATGGCCACTCTGACAGAGCTCCAGAGTTCATGTGTGGGGATGGAAGAACATTCCAGGACAACCATCTCTGCAGCACCCCACCAATCTGTCCTTGATGGTAGAGTGGCCAGACGGAAGCCACCTCAGTAAAAGGCAGATGACAGCCTGCTTGGAGTTTGCCAAAAGGCACCTAAAGGACTCTAAGACCATGAGAAATAAGATTCTCTGGTCTGGTGAAACCAAGATTGAACTCTTTTCCTGAATGCCAAGCATCACATCTGGAGGAAACTAGGCACCGCTCACCACCTGGCCAATACCATCCCTAGGGTGAAGCATGGCGGTGGCAGCATCATGCTGTGGGGATGTTTTTCAATGGCACGGAGGGAAAGATAAACAGAGCAAAGATCCGTGAATACCTCATACTGGGGTAAAGTTTCACCTTCCAACAGACAAGTCTCTAAATGTCTTTGAGTGTCCCAGCCAGAGCCTGGACTTGAACCCGATCAAACATCTCTGGAGAGACTTGACAGAGCTTGAGAAGATCTGCAGAGAAGAATTGGACAAACTCCCCAAATACAGGTTGTGCCAAGCTTGTAACGTCATACCCAAGAAGATAATCGCTACCAACTGGTAATCTGTAATCGCTACCAACTGTGCTTCAACAAAGTACTGAGTAAAGGGTCTGAATCCTTATTTAAATGTAATATTGCATAGGGTATTGTGTGTAGATTGATGAGGGGGGGAAATTATTTAATCAATTTTAGAATAAGGTTGTAAAGTAACAATGGTCTAGAAATCACAGTAAGTTAGGGGTAAACGCCCCATTTGGTCTATAAATCACAGTAAGTTAGGGGTAAACGCCCCATTTTGTCTATAAATCACAGTAAGTTAGGGGTAAACACACCATTTGGTCTATAAATCACAGTAAGTTAGGGGTAAACGCCCCATTTGGTCTATAAATCACAGTAAGTTATGGGTAAACACCCCATTTGGTCTATAAATCACAGCACGTTAGGGGTAAACACCCCATTTGAGAATCACTTGAGGAAAAATTAGAACATGCTCTATGGGGGTGGTCTTGAAGGGCCACAGTCATTAATTGTAATTAAATAAGATAATGAAATATCTTACAGACACAACGACCCGAGGTCAGAGGGCACAGTGTCTGCATTCCATCATGCCATTTGAGCGCCCTAGGTGCTATTGTCAGTGTGACTCTGTTGAGCTGTAGACATGTTTACAGTCCGTACATCTAAGCACCTCATTTCCCACCAGATAAGTGTGTCCCTTTTTTAAAAGCAATCCAATAACTTAATTATACCCTCCTACCACTCACCCAAGCAAATGAAACTGAATGAGGAAATCAATGCAATTACTGAAGATAGTTTTTCTCCTCCTCCCCAACTTTGTCCCTACTGTGAATGTCATAATATTTTCCACTGGCTAGTAATGAGCACATAGTCAAAAGAAACAATTAAATATTCCATAAATACAGGTAGGCTTACTATTTACAGTAACATGTGTCCAACACGTCTCACATCTTTCAGTTTCACTTTCCCTATTACGCAATAGACACACTTGAGCTTGAAATGTTCATGGCACAACCACTTCTTAATTTCCCCAAAAAGTATGAGTTACTTTTTGCAGTATACTTACACACTCTCATTTTTTAACCAATAAGTAAGCATAGAAAAGTAACCATGAACAAGACTGGTAAGAGGTTCAACCTACAGGACCGGAATCAGTGCAGACTGCCCTAAGACAAAGAGAGCAGACTTAGATTATAAATATTTGATTAGAGACTTCTCCTTTTTGCACTTTACCTCAGCTGAGCAAAGTAACCCATTTGTCTCCTCTTTTCAAAACGGTTGCTACTGTTCAATTCCCCTTCAAAGATTCATAATACATAATACTTTAGAAATTCCCTGAAAGAGGTTTGGAGTCACATGAAAGCTTAATCTTGGCATCTGTTTCATCCTGCCCATTTGATGAGACATCTTTTGCACTCTCATGTGCTTGATTCCAAACATATCCCGATCAAACGCGATCTTGACAAAACTCTTCCCTCTCTAATGCCCTGGCTTCTTGATTTGAAAGCAGACTGAAAGTCAGGGGAGGAGTCGCCTTCTTTTGGAGGCTGAAGATGGAGGCTAAGAGCACAGCACCTTTTGGAAAGGACACTTTTTGTTCAGGGTTTTCTTCAAAGTCTTAAATGGCTGTGTTATCTTCCGCCAAACATCTTCCCAAGGTTGCCATTAGTATCAAAGGCCCACTTTGACATTCTCCTTTGAAAGTGATGGCGAAGCAGGAGCGAAATAGTTTATAATAGTGAAGAGCATAAGAAATGTAGTGATGTTTAGAGGTTCTGCCACATGCCAATATATTTTTTGGAGATAGTCCTGGTCAGCCTGCCTTATACTGGATATTAACAGTCTACATTCAGTGGATTGGACAGAATGATAGGGTTTTTAAGGCTTTGGAATGGATACCCTTACGTTGACATGTTTTCTAGGTCTTGTATAGGCACTCAGTAAAGTAAGACGGTCAGTTGTGGGAAATGGATCGTCTGCAGTGGACATCTCTGATCTAGCCCCAACATCTTGGACAGAGTGCAGTCGTAAAAACAATAAACCCAGATAAGAGCGGAAAATAACTTGTACCGGTAGTTTCAGAATATTTATTAGGGGGACAGAAGCTTAGTGTCGTGCCAGTGTCCTGCCAAATTCCTTAGGGCTGCTTCCTCATTGCCAAAAAATGCGTGATCTGACCCGGATATGCAAATACCCTGCCTGATTTGCATATATTGTTAATTGGAAATGTATAAATTAGCTATGCAGACACAAAAAGGAAAACCCCAATCAACTCCCATCTTCCTTCTCAGCTGTCGTAGTTGGCTGCTGTAATTCAAATAGACACATGTCAAATAGAAACGTGTGTGGCAGCGAAAGTGTCTAGGCCAGCGTGTAATTGCACGCTTGTTAGTTTAAAGTCTTTCTAAATATCACATTTTTTAATGAGGGAAAATAGAAAGTCATTGGCATAGCCCATGTGAATGGAATGATTTATCAGAACATAACCGTGTCACTCAGGCATGCCATATGGGCTGCTCAGTAATTGGACCCCTCTCTCAATGATTAGGCCAAATTTGTATGTCCATTATTAGTAGATCATATTACACTCCTAGTTCCTCGGTCAAATCATCCAAAGGACACATTCTCCATTCTGACCCAGAGAATGACAACTGAAACATCTATTTCATGCAACATGTTGTTGCCTTGCGTATACTAGCTACCGGTAAATCCTGACCAGATAAGAATATAGATTTATTTTGAAAGTGAATGACTGTGGCAATGAGTGAACTTCACATCATCTTAAAAGTTGCTCCACAGCCCAGTGACAATGCTCAGTGATGAGCAGTGATGTGTTATCTTGATTACATTGTTTCAGGACAATTTTGCATTAGATAGAGAGGCCAGTTGAGGTGTAGACTCTCGCTTTGTGCTCAATAGTTTTCCATTTTTCACAACAAATGTTTTTTAATTATGGTCTGTGTGCTTACTCACAGTGGCTGCTCTGCTCACTCATAATGACTCTAACCCCAACAGCTCATCAACCTTAATCAGGAAAAATGAAGACATTGCTTTGAGGAAAAGCTGAACACTGCCTTAAGGGCCATCCGCAACAAGGACAATAATTATAACGATAGCTAGAACACTACAAAAATAAAATAAAAGTTGTTCTATTCAAGTGAACAGCAGCGCCCACACGACGTGGAGAATGATAACAGTAGTTATCGTTAGGATCACTTTCAGAACATCCTTTTCCCTTTCCCCCCAACAATACAACGTCAACAACCAATCAAAAACTAGTTCGATTGAAGTGTTCTAGGTTCTAGTTACGCGAGGAAAATCCTCTCGGAGGGGAGAGGAGGGAAGTTTCCCTAAATAACTGGGCATGTGAGAATAATGGCAGCCATATTAATTATAGGACGACTTGGGAGACTGATGATCCATGACAGAGAGAACATCTCAGTGTGGGCTTCTGTTAACGCTGATACATCCTGGCAAAATACAGCATCTGAGAGTCCTGTTAATACCTTTCTGGACCTTGTAAACTGTCGAGAACACATCAGAATGCATCATAATACATCAGAATGGTTGCATAATCAGGCCTAGGCTGTATGCAGTTATTTTGGCATGAAACATGCATTCAAAACAGGACGTTTGAGCTTTTATTCAAATTAGCCTACATTTTACAGCCTAGACTATAGTTTACAGACAAGTGATAGGGTAAGGCAAGTTTGCATAGACTTAGGTTGGAGTCCTTAAAACCCGTTTTTTAACCACTCCACAAATTTCTTGTTAACAAACTATAGTTTTGGCAAGTCGGTTTGGACATCTACTTTGTGCATGACACAAGTCATTTTTCCAACAATTGTTAACCGACAGATTATTTCACTTATAATTCACTGTATCACAATTCCAGTGGGTCAGAAGTTTCCATACACAAGGGTGACTGTGCCTTTAAACAGCTTGGAAAATTCCAGAAAATTATGTCATGGCTTTACAAGCTTCTGATTGGCTAATTGACATCATTTGAGTCAATTGGAGGTGTACCTGTGCATGTATTTCAAGAGCTTCCTTCAAACTCCGTGCCTCTTTGCTTGACATTATGGGGAAATCAAAAGAAAAGAAAGACCTCAGAAAAAAAATGTAGACCTCCACAAGTCTGGTTCATCCTTGGGAGTAATTTCCAAATGCCTTAAGGTACCACATTCATCTGTACAAACAATATTACGCAAGTATAAACACCATGGGACCACGCAGCCATCATATCGCTCAGAAAGGAGACACGTTCTGTCTCCTAGAGATGAACGTACTTTGGTATGAAAAGTGCAAATCAATCACAGAACAACAGCAAAGGACCTTGTGAAGATGCTTGAGGAAACAGATACAAAAGTATCTATATCCACAGTAAAACTGGTCCTACAGTGCCTTGCGAAAGTATTCGGCCCCCTTGAACTTTGCGACCTTTTGCCACATTTCAGGCTTCAAACATAAAGATATAAAACTGTATTTTTTTGTGAAAAATCAACAACAAGTGGGACACAATCATGAAGTGGAACGACATTTATTGGATATTTCAAACTTTTTTAACAAATCAAAAACTGAAAAATTGGGCGTGCAAAATTATTCAGCCCCCTTAAGTTAATACTTTGTAGCGCCACGTTTTGCTGCGATTACAGCTGTAAGTCGCTTGGGGTATGTCTCTATCAGTTTTGCACATCGAGAGACTGAAATTTTTTCCCATTCCTCCTTGCAAAACAGCTCGAGCTCAGTGAGGTTGGATGGAGAGCATTTGTGAACAGCAGTTTTCAGTTCTTTCCACAGATTCTCGATTGGATTCAGGTCTGGACTTTGACTTGGCCATTCTAACACCTGGATATGTCTATTTTTGAACCATTTGACAGTGGGGATGGTGTGTTCAGCTGTGTTGCTTTTACGCCAAACATAACGTTTTGCATTGTTGCCAAAAAGTTCAATTTTGGTTTCATCTGACCAGAGCACCTTCTTCCACATGTTTGGTTTGTCTCCCAGGTGGCTTGTGGCAATCTTTAAAAGACACTTTTTATGGATATCTTTAAGAAATGGCTTTCTTCTTGCCACTCTTCCATAAAGGCCAGATTTGTGGATTATACGACTGATTGTTGTCCTATGGACAGAGTCTCCCACCTCAGCTGTAGATCTCTGCAGTTCATCCAGAGTGATCATGGGCCTCTTGGCTGCATCTCTGATCAATCTTCTCCTTGTATGAGCTGAAAGTTTAGAGGGACGGCCAGATCTTGGTAGATTTGCAGTGGTCTGATACTCCTTCCATTTCAATATTATCACTTGCACAGTGCTCCTTGGGATGTTTAAAGCTTGGGAAATATTTTTGTATCCAAATCCGGCTTTAAACTGCTTCACAACAGTATCTCGGACCTGCCTGGTGTGTTCCTTGTTCTTCATGATGCTCTCTGCGCTTTTAACGGACCTCTGAGACTATCAAAGTGCAGGTGCATTTATACGGAGACTTGATTACACACAAGTGGATTGTATTTATCATCATTAGTCATTTAGGTCAACATTGGATCATTCAGAGATCCTCACTGAACTTCTGGAGAGAGTTTGCGGCACTGAAAGTAAAGGGGCTGAATAATTTTGCACGCCCAATTTTTCAGTTTTTGATTTGTTAAAAAAGTTTGAAATATCCAATAAATGTCGTTCCACTTCATGATTGTGTCCCACTTGTTGTTGATTCTTCACAAAAAAAGACAGTTTTATATCTTTCTGTTTGAAGCCTGAAATGTGGTAAAAGGTCGCAAAGTTCAAGGGGGCCGAATACTTTCGCAAGGCACTGTATATCGACATTACATGGAAGGCCGCTCAGCAAGGAAGAAACCACTGCTCCAAAACCGCCATAAAAATGCCAGACTACGGTTTGCAACTGCACATGGGGACAAAGATCGTACTTTTTGGAGAAATATCGTCTGTTCTGATTAAACAAAAATAGAACTGTTTGGCCATAATGACCAACGTTATGTTTGGAGGAAAAAGGGGGAGGCTTGCAAGCTGAAGAACACCATCCCAACTATGAATCACAGGGGTGGGGGCATCATGTTGTGGGGGTGCTTTGTTGCAGGAGAGACTGGTGCACTTCACAAAATAGATGGCATCATGAGGAAAGAAAATTATATGGATATATTGCAACATCTCAACATCTCAAGACATCAGTCAGGAAGTTAAGGCTTGGTCGTAAATGGGTCTTCCAAGAGGACAATGACGCCAAGCATACTTCCAAAGTTGTGGCAAAATTAAGGACAACAAAGTCAAGGTACTGGAGTGGCCATCACAAAGCCCTGACCTCAATCCTATAGACAATTTGTGGGCAGAATTGAAAAAGCATATGCGAGCAAGGAGGCCTACAAACCTGACTCAGTTACACCAGCTCTGTCAGGTGGAATGGGCCAAAATTCACCCAACTTATTGTGGGAAGTTTGTGGAAGGCTACCCAAAGCATTTGACCTAAGATATTAAACAATTTAAAGGCAATGCTACCAAGTACTAATTGAGTGTATGTAAACTTCTGACCCACTGGGAATGATGAAAGAAATAAAAGCTGAAATAAATCATTCACTCTACTATTTATTCTGACATTTCACATTCTTAAAATAAAGTGGTGATCCTACCTGACCTAAGACAGGGAATTTTTACTAGGATTAAATGTCAGGAATTGTGAAAAACGGAGTTCAAATGTATTTGGCTAAGGTGTATGTGAACTTCCGACTTCAACTGTACATTGAAATATTATTGCCAATTGTCACTATGACATTGAACACACCCTGAAGCACTGAATGGTCTATATTACTGCCTTATTAACATCCCTACAGTGTGCAGTAGGATGCTTTGATTGACAGATGTAGGCTACTGTAGAACGATACACGATAAACTTTCCTCTAGTGTGGATGCTCGCTGACATTTTATAGTTATGTATAATTGATCATTATAGCTCTCGTCATAGATATCGGCCTTAGTGTGGATAGCCATTTAGCCTGTTTGGTAGGCTGCTGTCTCACCGATTGATTTGCCACAGACTGAGCATGGCTGCAACCCTTTGACTCCACCTTCTGCCAGGTTTAGATGCTATCTCACTCAGCTTCACTGTTTTTTCAATTCAAGTTTCTTTCCAACCTGGCTAGTTGGTCAATTATATCCTAGATAGACCTATATACCTACAGTAGGTGGGGGTGCAGTTGGTTTCATTTCTAGTAATGAGAAGTACATGACTAGAATTCTATCCTTTTGAGTTGAGATTAGTGCATACTAATGAAGGCTGGGCATGTTTCCTACAATTTTGTCTGCTTAGTTTGTCTGTGTATTCTATAACAAAGTGAAATCTTGCAGGACAAGGCCAGACTTAGAAGCATATCATTATTATTGCCGCGTTGACACATTTCTAACGTTAGCAATAAACAATGGGGAGTATAATGATAAGCTATTCATGTAATGTTCAGGCTTGTCAGACCAGACGTGTCGTATATGCCTTGACGTTGGAGTTGTTGGTCTTTTCCTCGATTAATCTCATCACACAAGACTATCTCTGTAATTAGTTTGTCATTTATCTAATTTTCTAATCTATTTGAAACATAGTGATGCCCCCCTGTGCATGAGAGAAAATAGGAAACAGAAACTAGTCAGTCATGTTGAGACGGAATTAAATGTGTCCTTGTAAGTGATGTTTAATTGAAACGTCAGAACCCGTGATTAAGTTGTCTGTGTATTGCCGCACATTATTCAATATGATAAAGGGATTTCATCTCCCGTGTACTATCGGCTAGCCTCGTTACCAAACACACAGAGGCAAATACACCCTGTGAGGTTTTCTCTTCGTCTAGTGAACTGTGTCCTAGAATAAAGTTTACGTTTTGCTGGTGCTGTGCGATGGGGATTCTGTTTTATGAAGTTCGTTTTGCTGGTGCTGTGCGATGGGGAATCTGTTTTATGAAGTTCGTTTTGCTGGTGCTGTGCGATGGGGATTCTGTTTTATGAAGTTCGTTTTGCTGGTGCTGTACGATGGGGATTCTGTTTTATGAAGTTCGTTTTGCTGGTGTGGTACGATGGGGAATCTGTTTTATGAAGTTCGTTTTGCTGGTGCTGTACGATGGGGATTCTGTTTTATGAAGTTCGTTTTGCTGGTGCTGTGCGATTGGGATTCTGTTTTATGAAGTTCGTTTTGCTGGTGCTGTGCGATGGGGATTCTGTTTTATGAAGTTTGTTTTGCTGGTGCTGTACGATGGGGAATCTGTTTTATGAAGTTTGTTTTGCTGGTGCTGTACGATGGGGATTCTGTTTTATGAAGTTTGTTTTGCTGGTGTGGTACGATTGTGATTCTGTTTTATGAAGTTTGTTTTGCTGGTGCTGTACGATGGGGAATCTGTTTTATGAAGTTTGTTTTGCTGGTGTGGTACGATGGGGAATCTGTTTTATGAAGTTCGTTTTGCTGGTGTGGTACGATGGGGAATCTGTTTTATGAAGTTCGTTTTGCTGGTGCTGTACGATGGGGATTCTGTTTTATGAAGTTCGTTTTGCTGGTGCTGTACGATGGGGAATCTGTTTTATGAAGTTCGTTTTGCTGGTGCTGTACGATGGGGATTCTGTTTTATGAAGTTCGTTTTGCTGGTGCTGTACGATGGGGAATCTGTTTTATGAAGTTCGTTTTGCTGGTGCTGTACGATGGGGATTCTGTTTTATGAAGTTCGTTTTGCTGGTGCTGTACGATGGGGAATCTGTTTTATGAAGTTTGTTTTGCTGGTGCTGTACGATGGGGATTCTGTTTTATGAAGTTTGTTTTGCTGGTGCTGTACGATGGGGATTCTGTTTTATGAAGTTCGTTTTGCTGGTGCTGTACGATGGGGAATCTGTTTTATGAAGTTCGTTTTGCTGGTGCTGTACGATGGGGATTCTGTTTTATGAAGTTCGTTTTGCTGGTGCTGTACGATGGGGAATCTGTTTTATGAAGTTTGTTTTGCTGGTGTGGTACGATGGGGAATCTGTTTTATGAAGTTCGTTTTGCTGGTGTGGTACGATGGGGATTCTGTTTTATGAAGTTTGTTTTGCTGGTGTGGTACGATGGGGAATCTGTTTTATGAAGTTTGTTTTGCTGGTGTGGTACGATGGGGATTCTGTTTTATGAAGTTCGTTTTGCTGGTGTGGTACGATTGTGATTCTGTTTTATGAAGTTTGTTTTGCTGGTGCTGTACGATGGGGAATCTGTTTTATGAAGTTTGTTTTGCTGGTGTGGTACGATGGGGATTCTGTTTTATGAAGTTCGTTTTGCTGGTACTGTGCGATGGGGATTCTGTTTTATGAAGTTCGTTTTGCTGGTGCTGTACGATGGGGATTCTGTTTTATGAAGTTCGTTTTGCTGGTGCTGTACGATGGGGAATCTGTTTCATGAAGTTTGTTTTGCTGGTGCTGTACGATGGGGATTCTGTTTTATGAAGTTCCGAGTTAACCCCTCTTGTGTAATGCGAAATCATCTTTCATCATTTTTTTATGTGAGACCCATTCTTTAGAGCAGCAGTGTGATATATTATGTAGACTTTTTCATTTTCCAGGGTAATTTGCAGATGTCTCAAATTGCTCATACTTGTAGATTAGTACTAATGATTCAGGTGTTCTGGAGTAATTCCCTCAAGGCAAACTAATGATTAGCAAACTTGGACAGTGCAAGTTCAGTATGTGCATACTGATTTATATAGAACTAAGTTTCCTACAAAACAAAGTTTCCTACAGAAGTAAGTTATAGCGCATCAAACCAGTTCTGGAAAATATGGACTTTGTCCAAACCCTATTTGTCTGATACAGCATGTTTAGTAAACTGAACAACTGCCCCACACCTTGCTGTCAGGGAGTCATGATTAAATGTACGTCTTCACATCTGACATGCCACATAGTTTTCTTATGACAAGGAAATACTGGCCCTTACCTACTATCGTGACTACTGAGCAGCAACATCTTTCAATTTGAGTATGAACTGTGCATGTCATGCTCCAATCATGCTGGGTCTACAGACAAGTAATCAGTCTTTCCTGCTGTGCCAAATGCCTCCCTTTCAGACAGATCTGTCACACCAAGAGCTGCTATCAAATGTCATTGAATTTCATTTACAAGGGCCTATTAATGCAAAGATGTCAAGATCCTTGAATGAGGGCTTGCTCGACCAGATAGTTCACCACACACTTTCTTTAAACTTCTTTTCTCTGTTTGTTGCCAGAGGAATCTGAAGGAAAGTTTGAGAAACATAACAATGGCTGTTTTTTTCCCCCTATTATATTCACTAGTAGACACCTGAAACATAATGATCTGCAGTGGGTCATGTACATTACATAACTGCTGCTTGTAGGGAATGGGAATTGAAATCAATGTAATCAAAAAAGGTGAATTATTTTGTTTCCAGTGGTTTCCGACGTCCTCTTAATTACAAGCATACATACAGTAGGATACAAAAGGTTATTTGAAATGCTAGTGCTGTCTGCATGTGCCTAAAGTGAAAATGGTTGACAGTTATATTGTGAGATGTATGTATTGTGACATGTTATATTAAACTGTGAGATGTAATCATTCATACAAGGACTGTGTGAAAAAGTCAGGGATATTCATATTGAACAGATCACGAACGTGGGAGTCTTAAGTATTGACTGCCTTATTCTTCAATTCACACCTCCTCAGTACAACTGCCGAACACTGGACAATTTGACAGTCAACGACAGAACTGTCTATTGAACAGCGGCATTTATCTTACTGTTGTTCTCCTCTTGTCCAGGACTGGAGAAGGTGGGCCGTGACTCAACCTATGAACAGGAGGGGAAGGTACAGTTTGTGATGGATGCTGTATATGCCATGGCCCACGCCCTACACCGAATGCACCGCGAGCTCTGCTCAGGGTACCCAGGCCTGTGTCCACGCATGGCCAACATTGACGGCAAGGAGCTACTGACCTTCATCAGGGCGGTAAACTTCAATGGTAAGGACCCTTTTCAACACATCATCACCATCACTGTTATCATCTTCCTCATCATCATCATGTGGCATACACTTTTCCAACTTTCATTCTTCCTCATTACATTACCATATGATTGTTATGGAACCTTCCCCTACATTTCCATTATTGTCTCACTCCTTTGTTTCTGTTTCATTGTCGTTATACCCTCTACAGACACTTCCTTCATTACTGCAATTCCCCCTCCTCAAGCACCTGATCATTTATTCATCTCTCAGCCTTGACCTCTTCATTTCTCCAATACTGTGTTTTGGTTAATCATGTCACATGACCTTACTTTTTCATCAAATTATCCAGCACCATCCTCAGGCAATTGCTTTAATTGTTTGTCTAATTCTCATTTCTGGAAAAGGCTTACTAAAATAAAGCGTAAGATCCAGGTCATGTGACATGATTAACCAAAACACTAATAAAATGCCCTCTCCTAATAAAATGCCCTCTCCTAATAAAATGCCCTCTCCTCTTCTTTATTTAACTAGGCAAGTCAGTCAAGAACAAATTCTTATTTTCAATGACTGCCTAGGAACAGTGGGTTAACTGCCTTGTTCAGGGGCAGAACGACAGATTTTTACCTTGTCAGCTCGGGGATTCTCCTCTCAGCTACCTGCCGCCCCTCTTCACTCTCCTCCTCTGCTCTTCTCTCTTCACTCTCCTCTTCTGCTTTTCTCTCTCCTCCTCTGCTCTTCTCTCTTCTCTCTCCGCTCTTCTCCTCTGCTCTTCTCTCTTCACTCTCCTCCTCTGCTCTTCTCTCTTCTCTCTCCTACTCTGCTCTTCTCTCTTCACTCTCCTCTGCTCTTCTCTCTTCGCTCTCCTCTGCTCTTCTCTCTTCACTCTCAGCAGGTAGCCTAGTGGTTAGTTCATTGGACTAGTAACCGAAAAGTTTTAAGATCAAATCTCAGAGCTGACAAGGTACAAATCTGTCGTTCTGCCCCTGAACGAGGCAGTTAACCCACTGTCCCTAGGCCGTCTTGAAAATAAGAATTTGTTCTTAACTGACTTGCCTAGTTAAAAAAAATGAACTCTGCTCTTCTCTCTTCACTCTCCTCCTCTGCTCTTCTCTCTTCACTCTCCTCCTCTGCTCTTCTCTCTTCACTCTCCTCCTCTGCCCCTTCTCTCCACTCTCCTCCTCTGCTCTTCTCTCCACTCTCCTCTGCTCTTCTCTCTTCACTCTCCTCCTCTGCTCTTCTCTCTTCACTCTCCTCCTCTGCTCTTCTCTCTTCACTCTCCTCCTCTGCCCCTTCTCTCCCCACTCTCCTCCTCTGCCCCTTCTCTCCACTCTCCTCCTCTGCTCTTCTCTCTTCACTCTCCTCTGCTCTTCTCTCTTCACTCTCCTCCTCTGCTCTTCTCTCTTCACTCTCCTCCTCTGCTCTTCTCTCTTCACTCTCCTCCTCTGCTCTTCTCTCTTCACTCTCCTCCTCTGCCCCTTCTCTCTCCACTCTCCTCCTCTGCCCCTTCTCTCTTCACTCTCCTCCTCTGCTCTTCTTTCTTCACTCTCCTCTGCTCTTCTCTCTTCTCTCTCCTCCTCTGCTCTTCTCTCTTCACTCTCCTCCTCTGCTCTTCTCTCTTCACTCTCATCCCTCTTCACTCTCCACTCTCCTTCTCTTCTCCTGACTCGTACAGTTTCTCCTCTCAGTTTGTTCTACCTATTTTCACAGTCTTGGTCATCGGTCAAGATGGGTCTTCTTTGAGGGTAGCCATAGATAGATCTCTGTCAGCTATACTAGAGATTCACACAGTCTCTGTGTTCTAATTCTTATAATGGGTATTGTCTCGGGTTCAATAAAACAAATTGGTATTCATTCAGTATCACAATAATTGTTGGCTTATACATGCAGTAAAGAGGTCAATCGAACTTGACCAAAAGAATGGAAATGCCATCGAAATGCGGGGAATTGGGGAAAGATCCCAAATCTCCTCATTTCCCACATAAAAATTTGGCTACAATTAGGATATTGTTTATTTGTGTTTTTCACACTATGTTGAGGTAAAAATCGGAGTATTATGCTTATATGGATGTCAACCCCAATATATGTTTATGTCATCATCACCAATCAACTGCATTACAGCTAAAAACAGCTTTGACTACCACCACTGATTTCTGTACGCTAGCTATGCTACTAGCTCATACAAATGGGAGTTAGCATTTAGCAATCACTTCTTCAAAATCTGAAAAAGGACAACTTCTAAATGTTCTACATGAAAACAGACAAATATATCAAAATCTGACTTTAGTAACCACATTGTGGGCCTGTTACAATATATCAATCATGGCTGATTTGACGAATATCCACTTTGTTAGAACAGATGTTTTGAATGTGCGCCAATCCGGCATCCTTCTTCGATCCCCCGCGATCTGTTTCAGTCAGTAATTCATGGTTTGATTCTTATTTGTCACTTCCATGGCTTGGATTACTGCTTCAGAGAGTGAATCCATGATTAATAAGCTCCACGGCTGTCAAAAACTACTTTTAGGGACACTTCAAGACCCAATAGTCTGACTCTTCACTAACAAACTCTAATGAAAAAATTATTGGGAGTCTTTTGCCTTTAAGGGGTAAGAAAAAGCTCAGTACTTCTGATTCAGCTCTGCCGTCTTCATCAATGGGATGAATAACATCAGGCATTTATCACCACCAGCACAACCACACATCACCAATCTAACTCTGAGGTTCTTAATTGTTTCTAAGCTAAGATTGTTTCATACTTCATTTCATTACTTAGAGCTACATAGTTAATTCACCATAAAGTAACTATTTGTCAGATAGGATTGTCTTTCTCTTCCTATTGTGTTTTTATCACATACAGTCATTTATATGTCCCCCTCTCTCTTCAGCTCAGAACATACTGTCATTTATATGTCCCCCTCTCTCTTCAGCTCAGAACATACAGTCATTTATATGTCCCCATCTCTCTTCAGCTCAGAACATACAGTCATTTATATGTCCCCCTCTCTCTTCAGCTCAGAACATACTGTCATTTATATGTCCCTGTCTCTCTTCAGCTCAGAACATACAGTCATTTATATGTCCCCCTCTTTCTTCAGCTCAGAACATACAGTCATTTATATGTCCCTGTCTCTCTTCAGCTCAGAACATACAGTCATTTATATGTCCCCCTCTCTCTTCAGCTCAGAACATAGAGTCATTTATATGTCCCTGTCTCTCTTCAGCTCAGAACATACAGTCATTTATATGTCCCCCTCTTTCTTCAGCTCAGAACATACAGTCATTTATATGTCCCCCTCTCTCTTCAGCTCAGAACATACAGTCATTTATATGTCCCTGTCTCGGAACATGTGCAGAGTCGAAGACGGCTCACGTTCAGAGTTGTGAGATAACAATGTGATTAATTTAACATTGGCCCAGTACTTTTGTAATTCTACACCAGAGTACCTCTTGAATGGGTGTGATAAAAGACTACAGTAGATAAAGCCGGCACATCTTCATCTCTCGCCTGTTACTTCAGCATAAATTTACAAGGTTGTCATCCTTTTCAAAGCGTGTGGCGAGATGGACTTGCTTAGATAGAGGGAGAAAGAAATAACACTTCACATATCTCCCCATGCTCTGACTCCGTTGAGGTTAAGGTTTTCAAATGGATTTCTTTATGCTCGTGGTGCTGAATGAGTCAGTTAATCACTCTATGTAGACTATTCAACCTTGGCCAACCGTCTGTATTGTAGGCAGAAAGACTTCACAGGCCCTGTAGACACACATACAGAGGCAGAAAGACTTCCCAGGCCCTGTAGACACACATACAGAGGCAGAAAGACTTCACAGGCCCTGTAGACAAACATACAGAGGCAGAAAGACTTCCCAGGCCCTGTAGACACACATACAGAGGCAGAAAGACTTCACAGGCCCTGTAGACACACATACAGAGGCAGAAAGACTTCCCAGGCCCTGTAGACACACATACAGAGGCAGAAAGACTTCACAGGCCCTGTAGACACACATACAGAGGCAGAAAGACTTCACAGGCCCTGTAGACACACATACAGAGGCAGAAAGACATCACAGGCCCTGTAGACAAACATACAGAGGCAGAAAGACTTCACAGGCCCTGTAGACACACATACAGAGGCAGAAAGACTTAACTGTTTTTTCAAGAATGCGGTCTGTCCCTTCAGCACACAGGCCCATGCTTTCAGCACACAGGCCCATGCTTTCAGCACAAAGGCCCATGCTTTCAGCACAAAGGCCCTAAGTTTGGTCATATTTCTCAGTCCTTTAACTAAGACCATACTGTGTTGTACCATGTTAGAAAAACAAGTGAACATGAAAAGTAATTCGTACAACAGAAGGTGTTGACTCCTACATCTTTTTCCTTTGGCTGTCCATATGGAAACAGCGTGAGTAACTCGTAAAAAGCACTCTTCACTCCTCTCATCTTTCCCCTCATGTGTAGCTATTTTGCATGCTTTTCCTTGATCTGCCTCAAAATTTCAATACCTCAGTTGGGTAAGTTTTCATATATCCACAAGCGTCTCTCCTCCCAGCTCCCTACCTGAGAGGGAGAGGCAGATCTGAATAATTATTCTATCTTCTTCTCCGGCAATGGGCTAGGGAGAAATATGGAGCAGGGGAATAGGCATTCTCACTGGCTTTTTACGGCAAGCATGCAGAACTAGTAAAGCTTCAGTTGATTTCTTAACAATCTTCAGACCTTGAAGGGATTCATATCTCTGCCAAACTTGATGAATGTGGAACTGCACTGTGTTATTTTGGGAGAAAAAAACATTGAATTAGCAATGAATATGACTGCGGGACAGAAATTGCAAGCCTGTGTTCAGTCAAACCCACATCAGTGCTGTGTTGGATGATGAAACACTACATTGTGTGTGCCTTGATCATTGAATTCAATTAAAAGTAACCACAACAAAAAGAGGAAAAAGTTATGCATGCATTTGCAATTCTAAGTGTAGGATGAATGTTATGCACAAGAATCTTTTCAAGAAATAATGCAGATTGGTAGGTTAAAGACAAGATGATTGAGTGTACAGGAGTGCCTTACCTTATGAAATACACAAAGTATTCCAACACACATGCATGTGTGAGTCTGTTCCTGCCTGTGTATAAAATGCTTGATTGAGACTGTAGGAGTGCTTTAGCGTATGAACACACACACATCATCACATACGAGCATCAATAGAGTTTTTTTTCTCCACACTGGTTTTTGGGAGCAAAGCGTAGGGGTTACCCGTAAACAGAGTTTGAAATGTACCGAATCAGACGTCCAAGCTTTGAGCAGCGCTTCGACAGTGACTGTGACTATAGCCAGAGGCTAATTGCTAACCCAACCGCGTTCCCATTCGCCTGAGTGGCTTCATACATACGCTTATTTTTAGATTAGTGTCAGGAGGCTAATAGAGAATGAGCATAAACAGGACTATTTGCCTCTAATGCTAACATTTACTATGATAAAACCATCAGAATATAAAGGCTTTTGTGTCTTGTTTAGAACACGATTACTAGAGCATAGAAAAATAGAATAGTCATCAGGGTGATTTCGTCCATTAGTTTGGACATGGACTTTTAACTAAACAGTGATAAGGGTCCAGTTTAAGTTTTGGGGCTTTCTACTGTGTCACAATATTTATTCCTTCCTTTTGATATTTTAATGAACGAACAAACAAACAATTAAATTAATTCACTGACAGGTTGCAAACCATATGTAGCTTGTTGCAGAATTTCCTCTCCCACCCCTGAGCCAGAATCCTGCATTGGGTCCGATACTGTATATATTAGAAAGTGACCCATGCAGGACTCTACCCTGAGCCCTCTGAGATGTCAAGAAACAATCAATAGTGGGAGATGAATTGTAATAAGCTAGAAAATCTCCCACTGCTGTTTTTCAGATCTAATGTCTGCTGCCTGTCAGTGTCCTAAAGAATGCCGCTTCAGTCAGGGTTCTATTCAATAGCAATCGTTGAATTAATAGAACATAAAACAATGACTATTCTGATCTCACATGCTGACAGCAGGACTGCCATTAGACACTTGACCCTGTTGGCACTTTAAGGGGGAAATTGTAGTGGAGATATACATTGGCATTCCCATGACTTATTGCACTGCCAATAGAGGAAATGAAATATGTGTGGACATTGGCCTCCATTAGAGGTGAATGAAATGTGGACATGTCTCCGGAGTCAGAGAGTTCTACATGACCTACCGTACAATAGCACTCCTCCATCTTTTTTATTGACAAACAAAACAACCAATCAAAAATATTATTTTCATACGGTGCTATCCGGAAGAGTTTTGTAAAAGGGAAAGTCTATCTGCCGTAGCCTCGAGACTGCACAAATCAGATTGACATGATTTTGGCAGGCCTTGTCACAATAACCCATTTATGAAGCATAACACAGTATATAATTCACAAGCAATTACTGCACTTTTTTTTTTTTTACAGATCCTCGAGCCCACCTACAGTTCAATGTCATCTGTCAATGCATTCCTTTTACAAAAGCTCTCCTTCCTGTTGCTTCTAGCCTAAGGCATAAAGAAAAGCTTTTGGCCTTCTGGATTGAGATTCCTTGAGGCAGAAAGGAGCATTGGTGATAAACTGAATTCAAGGTCCATACCAAGGTTGATCTTGAACATAAAACCCTTGTATGTGGCCAGTAGTTAATGAAACACCAGTAGATTTACTTTGAGATGAATGAAACACCAGTAGATTTACTTTGAGATGAATGAAACACCAGTAGATTTACTTTGAGATGAATGAAACACCAGTAGATTTACTTTGAGATGAATGAAACACCAGTAGATTTACTTTGAGATGAATGAAACACCAGTAGATTTACTTTGAGATGAATGAAACACCAGTAGATTTACTTTGAGATGAATGAAACACCAGTAGATTTACTTTGAGATGAATGAAACACCAGTATATCTACTGTGAGATGAATGAAACGCCAGTAGATTTACTTTGAGATGAATGAAACACCAGTAGATTTACTTTGAGATGAATGAAACACCAGTATATCTACTGTGAGATGAATGAAACGCCAGTAGATTTACTTTGAGATGAATGAAACACCAGTATATCTACTGTGAGATGAATGAAACACCAGTAGATTTACTTTGAGATGAATGAAACACCAGTAGATTTACTTTGAGATGAATGAAACACCAGTAGATTTACTTTGAGATGAATGAAACACCAGTATATCTACTGTGAGATGAATGAAACGCCAGTAGATTTACTTTGAGATGAATGAAACACCAGTAGATTTACTTTGAGATGAATGAAACACCAGTATATCTACTGTGAGATGAATGAAACGCCAGTAGATCTACATTGAGATGAATGAAACGCCAGTAGATCTACTTTGTGATTAATGAAACGCCAGTAGATCTACTTTGTGATTAATGAAACACCAGTAAATTTACATTGAGATGAATGAAAAGCCAGTAGATCTACTTTGTGATTAATGAAACACCAGTAGATCTACTTTGTGATTAATGAAACGCCAGTAGATCTACTTTATGATTAATGAAACGCCAGTAGATCTACTTTGTGATTAATGAAACGCCAGTAGATCTACTTTGTGATTAATGAAACGGCAGTAGATCTACTTTGAGGTGAATGAAACGCCAGTAGATCTACTTTGTGATTAATGAAACGCCAGTAGATCTACTTTGAGATGAATGAAACACAGGTAGATCTACTTTGAGATTAATGCAATGGCTTGTTTTAGTTTTTACAGTAACTCACTGAAAGAGAGGTGCGCTCATTTGCATCCATGCCAAATACAAAGACACTGTACATTGATAGCAAAAATGTAACATTACCAATAAACAAACACTTTGTCAGCATCAGAGCAATGTGCGGATTATTCACTATTTTGTCATCCATATCATCCCCTATCATCCACTATCATCCACTATGGTCACTGTCATCAACTATCATCCACTGTCATTCACTATAATCCACTATAATCCACCATCATCCACTGTCATCTGCTGTCATCCACTATCATCCACAATCATCCATATTATTCTCATGCCACTGCTTGGAACACAGTTTTGTGTTTTGGAGGGGCTTTTTGCATATGTCAAGGGTCAGGTCAGCCTGTCACAATGGAACGTCAAGGGCTTGTAAGTAAGCGTTTCACGGTAATGATTACACCTGTTGTTTTCGACGCATGTGACAAATAAGATTTGATTTAATTTGAGAGCATCCCATGTGAGAGCACTAATCTGGCCCCATGAAAACCTTTCAAGTGTCTGACATTCTGTTGAAAGCTGTCATTCTGCCGTGTCTCTGTTGTCACCATGTAACTGGGGCTGATTTCCAATCTTATCATTCATCAAGACTGATTTGGTACAAGAGCCCCGCACCATCATCATTATCGAGAAATATTCTGGGAATATTTTTTACTTCATATCAACATGATTTTGCTGGGGGGGCTCTGGATCCCGAGGATGGTATGGTGATTCATCGCTGTGCAGATGCGATTTGCCATGCATTTATTCATGTTGAAGAAGGTAGGACTTGGATATAATCAAAACCTGCGCCCACTCAGTAATCATAAATTACTGAGGGTGTCTGCTCTTTCATTACTATATTCCGTTGCTCTGGATTCTGTTTCTAAAGGAATCTACTTTGTAGGCTGCGTGGGTAATTGGAAGCTTGAGAGTGGGTCAACCCATGATTATGTCTGGGATTGGTTCAATCAACGCATTGCCCAACCATCTAATCATCTATGTAAAGAGCCACAGAGTCGCAGTATAAAAAAATGTAGTCACGTTTGTTACAATCAAAGCGCTGATTGGAGTGCATAACGGTTAAGAATGAGCATTAATGTTGTTGTTTTTGACCGAGTCAGAGCAGAGGTATTGTCAGACTGGCCCGTCATCGTTTAAATCTAGGTGGTTCCATTCTGTAGCATCACTTGAACCTATGTGACAAAAGTATAGATGAACAACAGATATGACAGTATATCATGTCAGATGCATTGATACTGTTACGGTGCGTGAATGAGGACCCAAAAGCGAATTAACTTAAACAGAGCTTCTTTAATTACCAAACATAGGTAGGCTCAGACGGACCGGCAGATTCCGACAGGACAAGACAAGGTTACAGCAAACATGACGACAGTCTGGTTCAGGCATGAAACACAACAAACAAGAATCCGACAAGGACAGGAACAAAAACAGAGAGAGATATAGGGACCTAATCAGAGGGAAAAAGGGAACAGGTGGGAAACGGGGTGAATGGGTAGTTAGGAGGAGACAAGGAACAGCTGGGGGAAAGCGGGGGAGAAAAGGTAACCTAAGACGACCAGCAGAGGGAGACAGGGTGAAAGGAAAGGACAGAGACAAGACACAACATGACAGTACATGACAGTACCCCCCCACTCACCGAGCGCCTCCTGGCGCACTCGAGGAGGAAACCTGGCGGCAACGGAGGAAATCCTCGATCAGCGCACGGTCCAGCACGTCCCGAGAGGGAACCCAACTCCTCTCCTCAGGACCGTACCCCTCCCAATCTACGAGGTACTGGTGACCACGGCCCCGAGGACGCATGTCCAAAATTCTACGGACCCTGTAGATGGGTGCGCCCTCGACAAGGATTGGGGGGGGGGGGGGAAGACGAGCGGGGGCGCGAAGGACGGGCTTGATGCAGGAGACATGGAAGACCGGGTGGACGCGACGAAGGTATCGCGGAAGAAGAAGTCGAACTGCGACAGGATTAATGACCCGAGAAATACGGAACGGACCAATGAACCGCGGGGTCAACTTGCGAGAAGCCGTCTTAAGGGGAAGGTTCTGAGTGGAGAGCCAAACTCTCTGACCGCGACAATATCTAGGACTCTTAGTTCTACGCTTATTAGCAGCCCTCACAGTCTGCGTCCTATAACGGCAAAGTGCAGACCTGACCCTCTTCCAGGTGCGCTCGCAACGTTGGACAAAAGCCTGAGCGGAGGGGACGCTGGACTCGGCGAACTGAGATGAGAACAGCGGAGGCTGGTACCCGAGGCTACTCTGAAAAGGAGATAGCCCGGTCGCAGACGAAGGAAGCGAGTTGTGGGCGTATTCTGCCCAGGGGAGCTGTTCTGACCAAGACGCAGGGTTACGAAAAGAAAGACTGCGTAAGATGCGACCAATAGTCTGATTGGCCCGTTCTGCTTGACCGTTAGACTGGGGGTGAAAGCCGGAAGAGAGACTGACGGAAGCCCCAATCAAACGGCAAAACTCCCTCCAAAATTGAGACGTGAATTGCGGACCTCTGTCCGAAACGACGTCTGACGGAAGGCCATGAATTCTGAAAACATTCTCGATGATGATTTGTGCCGTCTCTTTAGCAGAAGGAAGCTTAGCAAGGGGAATGAAATGAGCCGCCTTAGAGAACCTATCGACAACCGTAAGAATAACAGTCTTCCCCGCTGACGAAGGCAGTCCGGTGACAAAATCTAAGGCGATGTGAGACCACGGTCGAGAGGGAATAGGAAGCGGCCTGAGACGGCCGGCAGGAGGAGAGTTACCGGACTTAGTCTGCGTGCAGACCGAACAAGCAGCCACGAAACGACGCGTGTCATGCTCCCGGGTGGGCCACCAAAAACGCTGGCGAATGGAAGCAAGCGTACCCCGAACGCCAGGGTGGCCGGCTAACTTGGCAGAGTGAGCCCACTGAAGAACGGCCAGACGAGTAGGAACGGGAACGAAAAGAAGGTTCCTAGGACAAGCGCGCGGCGACGGAGTGTGAGTGAGCGCTTGTTTTACCTGCCTCTCAATTCCCCAGACAGTCAACCCGACAACACACCCCTCAGGGAGAATCCCCTCGGGGTCAGTGGAGGCTACTGAAGAACTGAAGAGACGAGACAAAGCATCAGGCTTGGTGTTCTTAGAGCCCGGACGATAAGAAATCACGAACTCGAAACGAGCGAAAAACAGCGCCCAACGCGCCTGACGCGCATTAAGTCGTTTGGCAGAACGGATGTACTCAAGGTTCCTATGGTCAGTCCAAACGACAAAAGGAACGGTCGCCCCCTCCAACCACTGTCGCCATTCGCCTAGGGCTAACCGGATGGCGAGCAGTTCGCGGTTTCCCACATCATAGTTACGTTCCGACGGGGACAGGCGATGAGAAAAATACGCGCATGGGTGGACCTTGTCGTCAGAGAGGGAGCGCTGAGAAAGAATGGCTCCCACGCCCACCTCTGACGCGTCAACCTCGACAACGAACTGTCTAGAGACGTCAGGTGTAACAAGGATAGGAGCGGATGTAAAACGATTCTTGAGGAGATCAAAAGCTCCCTGGGCGGAAACGGACCACTTAAAGCACGTCTTGACAGAAGTAAGGGCTGTGAGAGGAGCTGCCACCTGACCGAAATTACGGATGAAACGACGATAGAAGTTCGCGAAGCCGAGAAAGCGCTGCAGCTCGACGCGTGACTTAGGGGCGGGCCAATCAATGACAGCTTGGACCTTAGCGGGATCCATCTTAATGCCTTCAGCGGAAATAACAGAACCGAGAAATGTGACGGAGGAGGCATGAAAAGTGCACTTCTCAGCCTTCACAAAAAGACAATTCTCTAAAAGGCGCTGGAGGACACGTCGAACGTGCTGAAGATGAATCTGGAGTGACGGTGAAAAAATCAGGATATCGTCAAGGTAAACGAAAACAAAGATGTTCAGCATGTCTCTCAGGACATCATTGACTAATGCCTGAAAGACAGCTGGAGCGTTAGCGAGGCCGAAAGGAAGAACCCGGTATTCAAAGTGCCCTAACGGAGTGTTAAACGCCGTCTTCCACTCGTCCCCCTCCCTGATGCGCACGAGATGGTAAGCGTTACGAAGGTCCAACTTAGTGAAAAACCTGGCTCCCTGCAGGATCTCGAAGGCTGAGGACGTAAGAGGAAGCGGATAACGATTCTTCACTGTTATGTCATTCAGCCCTCGATAATCTATGCAGGGGCGCAGAGACCCGTCCTTCTTCTTGACAAAAAAAAACCCCGCTCCGGCGGGAGAGGAGGAGGGGACTATGGTACCGGCGTCAAGAGCTACAGACAAATAATCCTCGAGAGCCTTACGTTCGGGAGCCGACAGAGAGTATAGTCTACCCCGGGGGGGAGTGGTTCCCGGAAGGAGATCAATACTACAATCATACGACCGGTGTGGAGGAAGAGAGGTGGCCCTGGACCGACTGAACACCGTGCGCAGATCGTGATATTCCTCCGGCACCCCTGTCAAATCACCAGGCTCCTCCTGTGAAGAAGAGACAGAGGAAACAGGAGGGATAGCAGACATTAAACATTTCACATGACAAGAGACGTTCCAGGAGAGGATAGAATTACTAGACCAATTAATGGAAGGATTATGACAAACTAGCCAGGGATGGCCCAAAACAACAGGTGTAAAAGGTGAACGAAAAATCAAAAAAGAAATGGTTTCGCTATGATTACCAGAAACAGTGAGGGTTAAAGGTAGCGTCTCACGCTGAATCCTGGGGAGAGGACTACCATCCAGGGCGAACAAGGCCGTGGGCTCCTTTAACTGTCTGAGAGGAATGTCATGTTCCCGAGCCCAGGTCTCGTCCATAAAACAGCCCTCCGCCCCAGAGTCTATTAAGGCACTGCAGGAAGCTGACGAACCGGTCCAGCGTAGATGGACCGACAAGGTAGTGCAGGATCTTGAAGGAGAGACAGGAGTAGTAGCGCTCACCAGTAGCCCTCCGCTTACTGACGAGCTCTGGCCTTTTACTGGACATGAAGTGACAAAATGACCAGCGGAACCGCAATAGAGACAGAGGCGGTTGGTGATTCTCCGTTCCCTCTCCTTAGTCGAGATGCGGATACCTCCCAGCTGCATGGGCTCAGCACCCGAGCCGGCAGAGGAAGATGGTAGTGATGCGGAGAGGGGGGCGACGGAGAGCGCGAGCTCCTTTCCACGAGCTCGGTGACGAAGATCAACCCGTCGCTCAATGCGAATAGCGAGTTCAATCAAGGAATCCACGCTGGAAGGAACCTCCCGGGAGAGAATCTCATCCTTTACCTCTGCGCGGAGACCCTCCAGAAGACGAGCGAGCAAGGCCGGCTCGTTCCAGCCACTGGAGACAGCAAGAGTGCGAAACTCAATAGAGTAGTCTGTTATGGATCGATTGCCTTGACATAGGGAAGACAGGGCCCTGGAAGCCTCCTCCCCAAAAACAGATCGATCAAAAACCCGTATCATCTCCTCCTTAAAGTCCTGATACTGGTTAGTACACTCAGCCCTTGCCTCCCAGATTGCCGTGCCCCACTCACGAGCCCGTCCAATAAGGAGAGATATGACGTAGGCGACACGAGCAGTGCTCCTGGAGTAAGTGTTGGGCTGGAGAGAAAACACAATATCACACTGGGTGAGGAACGAGCGGCATTCAGTGGGCTCCCCAGAGTAACACGGCGGGTTATTGATTCTGGGCTCCGGAGATTCGAAAGCCCTGGAAGTGGCCGGTGGATCGAGGCGGAGATGGTGAACCTGTTCTGTGAGGTTGGAGACTTGGGTGGCCAGGGTCTCAACGGCATGTCGAGCAGCAGACACTTCCTGCTCGTGTCTGCCTAGCATCGCTCCCTGGATCCCGACGGCTGAGTGGAGAGGATCCGAAGTCGCTGGGTCCATTCTTGGTCGGATTCTTCTGTTACGGTGCGTGAATGAGGACCCAAAAGCGAATTAACTTAAACAGAGCTTCTTTAATTACCAAACATAGGTAGGCTCAGACGGACCGGCAGATTCCGACAGGACAAGACAAGGTTACAGCAAACATGACGACAGTCTGGTTCAGGCATGAAACACAACAAACAAGAATCCGACAAGGACAGGAACAAAAACAGAGAGAGATATAGGGACCTAATCAGAGGGAAAAAGGGAACAGGTGGGAAACGGGGTGAATGGGTAGTTAGGAGGAGACAAGGAACAGCTGGGGGAAAGCGGGGGAGAAAAGGTAACCTAAGACGACCAGCAGAGGGAGACAGGGTGAAAGGAAAGGACAGAGACAAGACACAACATGACAGTACATGACAGATACGCGAAGCAAGCTAATTGTTGCTGGTTTATCAGTCAGCTAAATGTCTACTCTAAGTTGATGAATAGGTAGGTATACAGTGGCTTCAGAAAGCATTCACACCCATTGTTATGTTACTGCCTGTATTTCAAATGGATTCAATTTAGATTTTGTGTCACTAACCTACACACAATACCTCATAATGTCAAAGTGGAATTATGTTTACATACATTTTTACAAATTAATAAAAAATGAAAAGCTGAAATGTCTTGAGTCAATAACTATTCAACCCTTTTGTTACAGTGATCCTAAATAAGTTCAGGAGTTTTTTCTTGCAAGTCACATAATAAATTGCATGGACTCACTCTGTGTGCAATAATAGTGTAAACATGATTTTTGAATGACTACCTCATCTCTGTACCCCACACATACAATTATTTTTGAGGTCCTCAGTCGAGCAGTGTATTTCAAACACAGATGCATCCACAAAGACCAGGGAGATTTTGCTATGCCTCGCAAAGAAGGGCACCTATTGGTAGGCAAATAAAAAAGCAGACATTGAATATCTCTTTGAGCATGGTGAAGTTATTCAATTAACTTTGGATTGTGTATAAATACACACAGTCACTACATAGATACAGGCGTCCTTCCTAACTCAGTTGCCGGGGAGGAAGGAAACCGCATAGGGATTTCACCATGAGACCAATGGTGACTTTAAAACAGTTACAGAGTTTAATGACTGTGATAAGAATAAACTGAGGATGGATCAACAACATTGTAGTTACTCCACAATACTAACCTAAATGACAGAGTGAAAAGAAGGAAGCCAGTACAGAATACAAATATTTCAAAACATGCATCCTGTTTCAATAAGGCACTAAAGTAAAATTGCAAAATAAATGTGTCAAAGAAATTAACTTTATGTCCAATACAAAGCATTATGTTTGGGGCAAATCCAGCAAAACATATCCCTAAGTATCACTCTTGGGGCGACAGGTAGCTTAGTGGTTAGAGTGTTGGGCCAGTAACCAGAAGGTTGCTGTATTGAATCCCTGAGCTGACAAGGTAAAAATCTGTCGTTCTGCCCCTGAGCAAGGCAGTTAACCCCCTGTTCCCTCGGAGCCAAAGATGTGGATGTCGATTAAGGCAGCCCCCCACACCTCTCTATTTCAGAGGGGTTGGGATAAATGCAGAAGATATATTCAGTTGGACAACTGACTAGGTATCTCCCTTTCATATTTTCACACATGGTGGTGGCTGCATCATGTTATGGGTATGCTTTTCATCATAGGGAGATTTTTGGGATAAAAAGAAATAGAATAGAGCTAAGAACAGGCAAAATCTAAGAGGAAAACCTGGTTCAGTCCCCTTTTAAACAGACACTGGTAGACAAATTCACCTTTCAGCTATTAGAGGCTTCTAAGGGGAGGACAGCTAATAGTAATGGCTGGAACAGAGCGAATGGAATGGCCTCAAACCATGTGATTTATGTTTTTGATACCATTCTACCTATTCCTCTCCAGCCATGACCACGAGCCCATCCACTCCAATAAGGTGCGACCAACCTCCTGTGCTTTCAGCAAGACAAAAACCTAAAACAGTTTGCTTACAATGTTCCTGAGTGGCCTAGTTACAATTCTGAATGAAATCTGCTTGAAAATCTATAGCAAGACTTGAAAATTACTGTCTAGTAATGATCAAAACCAACTGGACAGAGCTTGAAGAATTTTTAAAATAATAATGTGCAAATATTGTATAATCCAGGAATGCAAAGCTCATAGAGACTTACTGAGAAAGACACACATCTCTGCCAACAATGATTTGAACATGTATTGACTCAGTGGGTTGAATACTTATCTTATCAAGCTATATATATGAGTGTTTCATTTTTCATACATGTTTTACATATGTCAGAATTTATTTTCCAAAATGTTAGAATTTTTCTTCCATTTTGACATTACTTTGAGTGTTTTGTGTAGATCGTCGACAAAAAATTACAATTAAATCCATTTTTAATCCTACCTTGTAACATAAACAATTTTGGGAGAAGTCAAGGGGTGTGAATACTTTCTGAAGGCACTGTATGTCTATAAAATTGTACTGTGAGTATTTCAGTAACATACAGTATCATCGTGGATTCTTGGTTATTGCAAATGTTTGTATGCCGCCAATCCCTCATGAATTTTCTAAACTTCATTAGTCATTAAAATACAAATGAAAATGTACAAATCTCATCTAGTGATCTTTATCATAACATTTATTTATTTTAAATTATGTGCCAACTTGAAAGGGCACCAAAATACAGGAGGATATCTTCAGACTGGAGGATTTCCTCCTGTGCCTAATTAAGACTTCTGTGTATTGCAGTGAGATGCAGATAGATGTGCTGTGTATGTCCAAACAGTCAGACCTATTCTTCCTGTTTCATTTGCAGCTCTCTGCCAAGCCACCGCACAAAGGCAAGAGGGTGATAGGTACGCACAGTGGGAAAGTGTGTCAATGGATTAATTTATCACTGACAGACACAGGAAGCATAATGTGGTTGTGGGTGGTGTTTTGGAGAGTCAGATCTCTTTATCTGATACTTCAGGCCCAATCCTCTCAACTTCTCTGCAGAAAATGTAATAATACATGGTTCTCTTGAGATGTATATTTTTAATAATGCTCTCTACTTCCTTCCTGACTGTGTTGGATTTTGCAAGTTTTAAGGACACGAGGTCGTACATGAGCAGTGTTACTGTAGGCAGGTCATCTGGGAGAAAGGAATTTGGATCTTTGGCAGTGTAGATTGTAGTCAATAGTGACGGCTAAACCATTTTTCTTGGCTGTATCTGTGACAGGTACACTGAAAAACAATCTCGAGAGAGCCTTGACAATAACAATGGCAATATATTCTCCATCTTTTTTTTCTATTTAAATACCATAACCATGGGTAAAGAAATGAAGCAGAGGATTTAGCATCTTGTAAACACTCAAGCTATGTTATGTTGTGATAACACAAACAGCCAAGTTCATTGTTTCAGTCATATTTTCTCTAAATGTATGTACATTTTTCAGTAATGTTAAAAGGCCCAATGCAGCCAATTTTATATCAACATCAAATCATTTCTTGGTAACAATGAAGTACCTTACTGTAATAGTTTCCCATTAATAAAAACAATATTTCTCAAGCAGAATTTTGCAAGGACTGTTTGGGAGTGGTCTGAGTGGGGAGGGGAAAACTTAAAACTAGCTGTTATTGGCAGAGAGATTTGGAACTTTGTTATTGGTCTATTAACCAATTTACCGCCTGGTGATGTCATCAGCGAATCCGAAACTACCGCCCATGCAAAACTGCTGAATAGAAGGTCCTGTGTATATTGTATTTTCAACCAGCATCTATCAGGAAATAACACTGATCACATTTCTTCACACTTCATCAGTGTTTGTTTCATCACCTATTGTACATACACAGGAAAAACGGAATTTTGACTGCAGTGGGCTTCCTGTTTTATAGGAAGTGCTGGGACTCCTGTCACATTTAATGAGAATGGCGATGCTCCAGGACGCTACGACATCTTTCAGTACCAGATCAACAACAGATCAACAGCAGAGTACAAGGTCATCGGCCACTGGACCGACCAGCTATACCTAAATGTAAGGATGATTGCCGTTACTCCACTTTCCTTCAATGTTATGTTACTGCTTTGTCTCTGCCTAATGTTATTGGATCCAATTCTTTAGAATGTTGTTAAAAATAACATTCACTTCCATGGGGACACATTTTCTCCAATATCTGTAAAAAAAACTGTCATATACAATTAATTTAACTAATTTGCCAATATTGAAAGAGAGATATTTGACTTAATTTAATGAGGATGATGATAATGATGATGACAACAATGATGATGTTGATAAATTAAGTCAATGTTATTGAGTCATCTTCTTTTAGTTCTTGCCCATTTTTAAGATCAGTGTCATATTCTGCCCACCTCAGATGGATGCCATGCAGTGGACCAGTGGAGACCCCTCTGTGCCCGCCTCTGTGTGCAGCCTGCCCTGCAAGATGGGCGAGAGAAAGAAGGTGGTGAAGGGAGTACCATGTTGCTGGCACTGCGAGCGCTGTGAGGGCTACCACTTCCAGGCCAGTGAGTTCATGTGTGAGCTGTGCCCGTATGAGCAACGCCCTGACCAGAACCACACCGGGTGCCAACCTATCCCCATCATCAAGCTGGAGTGGCACTCTCCCTGGGCAGTGTTGCCAGTATTTATCTCTGTCCTGGGCATTCTGGCTACCACCTTCGTCATTGTCACCTTTGTGCGTTACCACGACACACCCATTGTCCGAGCCTCGGGCCGGGAGATGAGCTATGTTTTGCTCACAGGTATCTTCCTGTGCTATGCTATCACCTTCCCCATGATCGCAGCCCCTGACGTTGCCGTTTGCTCCTTTAGGCGCATTTTCCTGGGCCTGGGGATGTGCTTCAGCTATGCAGCTTTGCTTACCAAAACCAACCGCATCCACCGCATCTTCGAGCAGGGCAAGAAGGCTGTGACACCACCTCGGTTCATCTCCCCGGCCTCCCAGCTGGTCATCACCTTCAGCCTGATCTCAGTTCAGTTAATGGGCGTGTTTGTGTGGTTCGCCGCCGACCCACCACACACGGTAGTGGACTATGGTGAGCAGCGCACGCAGGACCCTGAGAACGCCCGCGGGGTGCTCAAGTGTGACATCTCAGACCTCTCACTCATCTGCTCGCTTGGATACAGTATCCTGTTGATGGTCACATGTACTGTTTATGCCATCAAGACCAGGGGAGTGCCAGAGACCTTCAACGAGGCCAAGCCTATTGGATTTACTATGTACACTACCTGCATTATTTGGTTAGCATTTATACCCATCTTCTTTGGGACGGCACAGTCGGCAGAAAGGGTGAGTCTGTTTTGATTGTGTTCGTATTTAATACACCTACATGTCCGGAGCCTGCTGGTTTTCTGTTCTACCTGATAATGAATTGCACCCACTTGGTGTCCCAGGTCTAAAACAGTCCAAAGATTAGAGGGGAAGGGTGAGAAAAGCAGTGGAACTGGCTTCAAGGTCCAGATTTGAATTTGAGGGGTCTACAGTGTAATTGGCTAATATGCTGTGAATCTCAGAGGCTCTTTGGTGATAAGAGTTGGTAGAAAATGGAAAGAGTCTGTGGTCTGTGTCGTGTTCTCACTTAAGGTCAGTAATTATTCTGACCCCTAGAGTTGACTAACCACTCAATTTAATTAACTGCCCTCACTTTCGTTCTCTGCACTGACTGTTGGTCATGTAATGACATGTGTAATTAAATTGCTAATGATATGGTTGTTCTGGACTATTTTTACAATTAGAACGCTGCATGTGATTTGCGGGGAAGTGCGTCGGCTATCAGTCACACTTGGGAAGAATGGTATCTGTAAATAAGCTGAGGAACGTCTCCCTCACTCTTCATATTGCCTATTTTGTCATTGCATAGATGAGTTGGTTGTTTAGCAACAAAACTGACGTATGCGCAACTAGGGGGCAAAACAGACAGGGTTGGCTTAGATAGTTGACAACATGTAAACTATATTTTGTCTCCAATGTTTATTGAAAACATAAATTAATTTGCATAATGAGCACTTGTTGTCTCTCAAATACATTGTTACAGTTGTTGGTAAACTACTTCGAATTTTTGTCATATTAGCATAGACGTGACATCAGCCAAAACACCTCAAATCAAGACATGGTATCAAAAACAAGATAAAACTAGTTGAAACGAGCCACCTATGATTCCCCACATGGCAGCAGCTTGTCATTGTTGCCAGCTGTCTGGCCATCCAGAATCAAACAACACGGACTTCTGCCCCATTGAAGCCTGCTCATCGTTTTCGTGACGTTGTCAGCTAACCCATCTATAGGATTAGGCCTACAATGCACATTGTCAGTCAGTGTCATGCCACACATCACGACCTAGCAAATCCCATGGCAATACTTTCAATTGGTTCAAATTCTACAGTAAACTGGACAATTTCATATGATTTCAAAGGTTACTGTAGATAGGCTGCTAGATGGATGATTTCAAAGGCTACCATAGATAGGCTGCTAGATGGATGATTTCAAAGGCTATCGTAGATAGGTTGCTGGATATAGGTTGCTAGATGGATGATTTCAAAGAGGGATTTTTCCATTGAAGTTTTCTACTGAAAGCTGCGTCAGTCTTTTAAATTGAGGAGCTGAGTGAAGAAAGACTTTGTTTTCTTCCCCACTATTTTTGGGCCAGATCTCATTAGCACAGTTTTCTTGTGAGTTCAGGAAACTGTTGTGAGTGTCTTGTGAAGTTCTGTCACATTGTTACAGTTTTTTGGATGTCTTGAAACAATGGTTGGTCTGCAACAATTAAGGCGTTACTAATGATCAACACAGAAACCATGACAGTAATGTAGCATATTTGGTTGTTTTTATATAGCCTCCAATGCATTCAGTGTAGACCTCTTTATGGATCCACATTAAAACAGTGGAACACTTGGAACATTTCACCCAGGTTTTGAGTAGCAGCAGATGTAGCCAGGCCTTTCAAAGCTGAATATTGGCTTACTTAGGTCACAAATATTGCAAACTATAGTTGCATTATAGAAGGTCTTAACTAGCCAGGCCATACACAGTCCTAATAAATTAATGTAATGCTGTTCCAATTTCATGTAAGAAAACAAATTGTTTAGAATCATTACTATTCAATGTTAAGCTTATTATAGACTACCCCATGGGAGCAACTTACTGGGGACCAAATAAATAATAAAAACAAGTTATTATTTTTGAAGTCTCTTAAGTGTACCCATAACTGTTTTCCTAGATGGTGATTCTACCTCATTATTTTGTATCTTTATTAGTTGAGCATGTTGCAGTCTGTAGGGAGCGAGGTACAGTAGTAGACCAAAGTGCCTATGGTGCCTGTGGCATTCTGTTGTCTTCCAAAAATCCCACATGAGTTTAAGAGTATTGAGATATTGATGAGATATGGACCCTATTGACCATCATGTCACACAACTAATTCAAGTAATTGGACATGACACTGTTAGTGACAAGGTTTTGAGCACTGCCTGAAATTGTAGAATTGCAGGTGACTCTTGGTCATCAGTTTCTCAGTGTGGCTTTCTGGGCAAAGTGGTAAGAAGAGGGGAGTTGCTGGCAATGCAGGTGAGAGCCATATTAATCTTTAATAAGATAATAAAGATTGCATACTCTATCTAATAAAGTATTAGTTCAAGGACAGCTCGTCTTCTAAACCTTTAATGGTTGAAACATGATTTGGGCTCTGTAAAACGTTCTGTTAGTATAATACAGAATGGTTGAAACATGATTTGGGCTCTGTAAAACGTTCTGCTAGTATAATACAGAATGGTTGAAACAGGATTTGGGCTCTGTAAAACGTTCTGCTAGTATAATACAGAATGGTTGAAACATGATTTGGGCTCTGTAAAACGTTCTGTTAGTATAATACAGAATGGTTGAAACATGATTTGGGCTCTGTAAAACGTTCTGCTAGTATAATACAGAATGGTTGAAACATGATTTGGGCTCTGTAAAACGTTCTGCTAGTATAATACAGAATGGTTGAAACATGATTTGGGCTCTGTAAAACGTTCTGCTAGTATAATACAGAATGGTTGAAACATGATTTGGGCTCTGTAAAACGTTCTGCTAGTATAATACAGAATGGTTGAAACATGATTTGGGCTCTGTAAAACGTTCTGCTAGTATAATACAGAATGGTTGAAACATGATTTGGGCTCTGTAAAACGTTCTGTAAGTATAATACAGAATGGTTGAAACATGATTTGGGCTCTGTAAAACGTTCTGCTAGTATAATACAGAATGGTTGAACTAATAGTGTTGTGAATCACAGACTCAGATTTGCAAAGAACCTTATTCCACAAGTAACATATGTAGTCTATCAAAGAACCTTATTCCACAAGTAACATATGTAGTCTATCAAATAACCTTATTCCACAAGTAACATATGTAGTCTATCAAAGAACCTTATTCCACAAGTAACATATGTAGTCTATCAAATAACCTTATTCCACAAGTAACATATGTAGTCTATCAAATAACCTTATTCCACAAGTAACATATGTAGTCTATCAAATAACCTTATTCCACAAGTAACATATGTAGTCTATCAAAGAACCTTATTCCACAAGTAACATATGTAGTCTATCAAATAACCTTATTCCACAAGTAACATGTGTAGTCTATCAAATAACCTTATAACACAAGTAACATCTTCATGTATTCTATCAAAGAACCTTATAACACAAGTAACATATTCATGTATTCTTTGAAATTGAGCTAGTAATATATAAGTAAACAAAATAGACAAGCTAGTTATTTACAGAGGCTGGGTTGTTTACAGCGGCTGGGTTGTTTACAGAGGCTGGGTTACTTACAGCGGCTGGGTTGTTTACAGCGGCTGGGTTGTTTACAGAGGCTGGGTTGTTCACAGAGGCTGGGTTATTTACAGAGGCTGGGTTGTTTACAGAGCCTGGGTTGTTTACGGAGGCTGTGTTATTTACAGCGGCTGGTGTGTTTACAGGGGCTGGGTTGTTTACAGGGGCTGGGTTGTTTACAGAGACTGGGTTGTTTACAGAGACTGGGTTATTTACAGAGGCTGGGTTGTTTACAGAGACTGGGTTGTTTACAGAGACTGGGTTGTTTACATCTGCTGGGTTGTTTACAGCGGCTGGGTTGTTTAAGGAGGCTGGATTATTTACAGCGGCTGGGTTATTTACAGCAGCTGGGTTGTTTACGGAGGCTGGGTTATTTACAGCGGCTGGGTTATTTACAGCAGCTGGGTTGTTTACAGCGGCTGGGTTGTTTACAGAGGCTGGGTTGTTTACAGCGGCTAGAGGCTGGGTTATTTACAGCGGATGGGTTGTTTAAGGAGGCTGGGTTGTTTACAGCGGCTAGAGGCTGGGTTATTTACAGCGGCTGGGTTGTTTACAGCGGCTGGGTTGTTTACAGCAGCTGGGTTGTTTACAGAGGCTGGGTTGTTTACAGAGGCTTGGTTGTTTACAGCGGCTGGGTTGCTTACAGTGGCTGGGTTGTTTACAGCGGCTAGAGGCTGGGTTGTTTACAGCGGCTGGGTTGTTTACAGAGGCTGGGTTGTTTACAGAGGCTGGGTTATTTATAGCGGCTGGGTTATTTACAGCGGCTGGGTTGTTTACAGCAGCTGGGTTGTTTACAGAGGCTGGGTTGTTTACATAGGCTGGGTTATTTACAGCGGCTGGGTTGTTTACAGAGGCTGGGTTGTTTACAGCGGCTGGGTTATTTACAGAGGCTGGGTTATTTACAGAGGCTGGGTTGGTTACAGAGGCTGATCTTTTATGATTATTTGTTGTATTATTTGATATGTAATATGTTGTGTCTGCTTAGCCCTGAAGAAAGAAACACAGCCGTGGCTAAAGGTATTGACTTTTCTGTCACCCCTTCTTTAGGGATAGATATACCAATCCCACTTCTACAGTACCTAGTGTAAACATATGCTAATAGAATGAATGACACAGTGCATAAACCTATAGGATCATAAAATCTGTTAAGCGGAACAACACAGGGGAACCCAAGAGCAGACTCAGATGAGGAAACAGTGATGAATGAAACAAAATATGTATTGTTGCACAGAGCGATATGGAGTGCAGATCCGAGGGTGCTCGGATGAGTTGCAGAAAAACCAGATGTGGAGACTGAGGTTGGAGTTGGCTGAGTAGAACAGGGTAAATAGGTCCTGAGGGGAATCCAAGGTAGTAGCGGTGAGTAAAATCCAGAGCAAGGTAGTTGGGTGGTGAGATGTGGAACAGGAGACAGATGCCAGAGACAGAGCAATAACTGCAATGAGACGATAAACGGTGTCAGGCAAGGAAACAGCCACAGCAGGGTAACAGGATCTTGAGCAGTAATAAATGTCTAGAATCATGAACTGACTGAGCAGAGATTACAATCCGGCAGGGTGGAAGTGGTATTTGTAGAGGTCTTGATTATGGAACAAGTTGCAGCTGGTAGGGATGTGCTCTAACTCCAGCACACCTGTCTCCAACCACACAATCACAAAGAGAGGGAGAGGGAGAGAGAGAGAGTGTACATGGGGAGTAACTGCAGGTCAAGAAGACACCGGATGAACACCAGAGGGCGTAGCAGGAGCAGATGTGACAAAATCAGTGAATGACTGGAATTCTGCTGTGTCAAGAATAATTCCCAATTCAATTCCAAGTTTCCTTATGAATGAAATATCACCCCTCCTGAAACGTTGTTTAATTACTAGCATCTTGCACGTCCTCACTGTAGCACTGAACATGATGTATAAAACTCACCACCTATTAATAGATTGATTGTTGATGATTTTGCCTTAAGACAGAAAAGCTCTCCAGGTCTTAAACAGTGTTGAATACCACCCTATTAATCTTTAGAGAATGAACGAGCCTCACTGGCCATTGAAAAATCACCTCTACAGAAATCACTTTTTTAGAGGACTGCTAAACACCACATATCAATCTCTATATTTGTGGAATTGGAAAAAGGGGAAACAAAGCATAATAGCCTATTCATATTTCAGAAAATCAATGCCGCTTAAGTTGCACTGTCCCAAGAGTTGCACTGTCTAGGGTTCCCGAGTGGGGCAGTGGTCTAAGGCACTACATCTCAATATAAGAGGTGTCACTACAGACCCTGGTTGAAATCCAGACTGAATCACATCTGGCTGTGAATGGGAGACCCATAGGGCGGCACACAATTGGCCCAATGTCGCCTGGGTTTGGCCGGGGTAGGCAGTCATTGTAAATAAGAATTTGTTCTTCACTGACTTGCCTAGTTAAATAAAGGTTCAATAAAAAGTGACACCCTATTGTTCTCCAGCAGTCACAACAGATAAATCCAATCCCTATTGTGATTTACTGACACACATGGTTAAATGTCCATAGAGAACACCGGTATGATTGGTGTCCCTGGAAAGAAATATAAAATAATGCTTATATAGCACACGACCATATATAGCACACTCCACTGATTAACAGTCTTTCCCATTGATCAGATCAAGCTGGATAAATGCCACAGCTCTTGTCATTTTAGAAACAGGTGCTTGTCACTTCAACTCTCATCACAAAGGTAATACCCTTGTGTTGGGCGAGTGCACATTCCAAGGCTGAGATTGCCCACATTCTACTAGTTGTCATGGTTGCACCCACTAATGTTTTTATGGTTGTTTATCCCTCAGATTAAAATAGCCTGAAATGACAGGTAAAGCATTCTGGATTATAGATTTGCCCTCGGTGACGGGAAAAGTTTCTGTGAAATAGGTCAGCTAGAGGACTAGTAAATATGTTTTTACGGGATACGGGGTGTCGCCTTCAGCGACGGGAGACCAATCCAATGTACAGGTCTCCCGGAGTGAAGAGGCTACAGAAAACATTGATCTTTTGGGCTTATGCTGTCGCTTCAATGTCAATATTCACATGTTGTAAGGGGTGCATTGCATTTATCGTGTGTATGACTAAGCCTAATATATGTCCATTAACCATTTCATAAGCATGATCCTTCAGACGGTTATTCTCAGTTACTTTGTTTCCTCATCCAAATTTACATAACGTCATGACTTGGGTTGCTATCATAAGTAAGTTGTTATAAATGTCACCAGTGTGCAGAGATGACAAATCTAAAAGCCTGTTTAGGTTCATGGCAGACATGGACTAATTAGGTTATCCACTCCCCATAAATCCATTAGCCTACTCATCTTCGGCTTTCATAGTTTCATGCAGTAGCCTACTAGACTTCCACTTCCACACTTGCACTGTATGCACTGTATGCACTGTATGATTCAGTATAGGATAGTCCTCTGTTATTGAATATGTAGTGTGAGGCAGCTTGAGGTACAAGTACACCACCTGGACAGGACGCTAGTCTGTCACAAGGGCTTAACCCCAATCCATTTGAGCGCCAGGCAGAGAGACATCGAGTCTTTGGTATGAATTTACATTATGCTGGGAAACTCTTCAAAGCCCTATAAAGTATAGCAATGCCAAAATATGATTAGTTAATCAAAAGCTGTCATGTTTGGTATTAGTATGCCTTGTATTTTGTCTTGGAACCTGTGAGAAAGAGCTATTCTCAGTGAAATATGTTCTCTGTCATGTGACCAAAGGCAACCACTCTTTTCGGGGAATATAAAACTGGAGCTTTAATGATAGCTATGGATGGAGGCAATAGCCAAGTTGTTTCATATCGCCTTTCTTTCGACAAATTCAAGGCGTATGAGAACGGGATATGCAGTGGACCGAAGCTAATCGCCACTTTCAGAGACTTTAGAAAAAGCTAGAAAAATAAGTTGATAGGAGTGAAAAGAGCAAAACAGCCGATATATTTGTGATCGCTTACACATATCATATCACATCACAGACCTGCTTGGCAGAATACTGAAAGTCGGTCAAGCTTTCTATAGAAAAGGTCAGATATGCTCTAAGAAAACACACCTGCTCCAAAAGGAAGCACATAAAACAGAGAACTATATCAACAGACTATCTGCTTTTTTCATCAGCCCCAAACGAAACTAAGGGTGTAATCATAATGATACATAAGAAACTCAAAATCACAGTCCTTGGTAAAGGCGAAGACCAAGAAGGCAGAATCACTTTCCTTAAATGTATCCATAATGCAAAGAAAATGGCCTTTACTAATGTGCCTGCTCCAAATTCATATGATCTTAAGTTTGTAGATGCTCTGAACAGCATATTGTTAGAATTAACTGAATTCCAACTGGTTATTGGGACAGACATGAATGCCATTCTGGGGACAAATCTAATAAGACCAACTACAATCTACAGGAAACCAAGGTTCTCCAACATGTACTTTCTGATTACAACCTCATTGATGCCTGGTGAGCTCATTGCCCTAGAGCAAAAGAGTACACTTTCTATTCAAACCAGCACAAAACATTCTCCAAAATCGATTTCGTACTCTTATCTCCTCCTCTATTTAATTGAATCAAGAAAATAGAAATTCAGCATATGAACCTATCTGATCATCATGCTTATTCCTGCCAGCTACATACTCTATATCATTATCTCCTTAAAGAGCCACAAGATGGCGCTTTAATATTTCCTTACAAAAAAAACATACAATTTGAAACGGAATTGAATGAATTCATAATGATTAAAAACATTTTGACTGGAGCCAAATATGTCCTACCTAATGCCTCTCAAGACCACGATGGAGGGCTCCATCCTAATAGTTTCCCATTTTAAATATTTGCGAATAGATATATTTCCTTCCTTAAATTATACCATTGCCAGAAATGTTAACAGAACACTCAAATCAATTAAATCTGACCTCAGTAGATGCACTAATATCCCAGTTGCTGAACAATTAATCAACTTGACTATTACATTGACCCCCCCCCCCCTCCATTTGTTTTGTTTTGTAGACTGCTGCTACTCACTGTTTATAATCTATGCATAGTCACTTCACCCCTTCCTACATGTACAAATTACATCTAACCTGTACCCCCGCACACTGACTCAGTACCGGTACCTCCTGTGTATAGCCTCGTTATTGTTATGTTGTTATGTTACTTTTTATAATTTTTTACTTTAGTTTATTTGGTAAATATTTTCTTAACTCTTCTTGAACTGCACTGTTGGTTAATAAGGGCTTGTATTCGGCACATGTGACAAATAGAGTTTCATTTGAAGATTTGTCATGGGTTCCCAGATCCTCAAAAGGTTCTACAGCTGCACCATTGAGAGCATCCTGACCGCATCACCGCCTGGTATGGCAACTGCTCGGCATCTGACTGTAAGGCGCTACAGAGGGTAGTGCGTACAGCCCAGTACATCACTAGAGCCAAGCTTCCTGCCATCCAGGACCTACAGTATATAATAAGCAGTGTCAGAGGAAAGCCCTTAAAATTGTCAGAGACTCCAGTTTCTCTGCTACCGCACGGCAAGCGATACCGGAGTGCCAAGTCTTAGACCAAAAGGCTCCTTAACAGCTTCTATCCCCAAGCCATAAGACTGCTGAACAATTAATCAAATGGCCACCAGAATATTTACATTGACACCCCCCCTCCCCCCTCCATTTGTTTTGTACACTGCTGCTATTCACTGTTTATTATCTATGCATAGTCACTTCACCTCTACCTACACGTAGAAATGAACTCTAACCTGTACCCCCGCACACTGACTTGGTACCGGTACCCCCTGTATATAGCCTCGTTATTGTTATGTTATTGTGTTACTTTTTATTTAATTTAGTTTATTTGGTAAATATTTTCTTAACTCTTCTTGACCTGCACTGTTGGTTAAGGGCTTGTAAGTAAGCATTTCACGGTAAAGTCTACACTTGTTGTATTCGGCGCATGTGACAAATTTGATTTGATTTGAAGGACTATCCGAACCAAACTTTGAAACATATTTCCAAGCGCTAGCAATGCCTTGAGATCTGGAGGGCAGCCTTTTGCATCCCTCCCAATGGCACAAATGTGGAATCCATACAGTTGCCGATATCATGGACAGTAATGGTTTGAGAACATTCCAAGATTCCAAGACACATACACATTAAATTATCTGGGCTCCCGAAAGGCCTGATCTCTATAATATATGAACTTTTGAAAAGCTTATTCTGAGTTATCCATTAAAAAAGTATGTTCCACAGGTCTGAACAACCCTTTAACTGGAGCAGAATATGTTTACAGACTTTATTTAACACCAAAGAAAAGTTTTACGATGAAATTGGTCCCAACTGTTCACTGTGTCCCCTAAATCAGGTAGGCACATTCCTTCATATGATGTGGGAGTGCCCTGCAGTTAAATGCTTCTGGGAAAAAGTTACAAAGTTCATTTTGAAGTGCATGAATGTAAATATTCAATGTGTTGCATCAGGTATGTTACTTAACGATGGCTCCTTGAATCTCAATCCAAGACGATTACTACTGGCAGGCAACACCGCCGCACAAAAATATGCTGCTTTTAGATGGCAATCACCTCACTCTCTCCCAATTCGCCAAAGGATAATAAAGGTTACAACATTCAAACTATCTACAGTGAGAATGAATGGCGCTAGTCAAGGAACAATTTAGGTTTGGACAAATACTGTACTTGACTCTGTAAAGAATAATTTCAGCTAAACCCCAACACACACAAATAACCAATCTATAAACCCCAACACACACAAATAACCAATCTATAAAGGCCAACACACACAAATAACCAATCTATAAAGGCCAACACACACAAATAGCCAATCGATAAAGGCCAACACACATAAATAACCAATCTATAAAGGCCAACACACACAAATAACCAATCTATAAAGCCCAACACACACAACTAACCAATCTATAAAGGCCAACACACACAACTAACCAATCTATAAACCCCAACACACACAAATAACCAATATATAAAGGCCAACACACACAAATAACCAATCTATAAAGGCCAACACACATAAATAACCAATCTATAAAGGCCAACACACACAAATAACCAATCTATAAAGGCCAACACACACAAATAACCAATCTATAAAGGCCAACACACAAATAACCAATCTATAAAGGCCAACACACACAAATAGCCAATCGATAAAGGCCAACACACACATACAAACAAACAAATACAAAAACGTTGGTCACAAAAAATAAAATCATATGGTAATTCATGGAGTGAAGTAAAGATGGTTTAATGTAGTAATGGTTTGAAAAACTGGATTTAAAAAAGACAGACTATAGACTACACACCAAAAAATACTGCAAAAATATTATAGTAAAGTGTACAATTGCTGTGTACAAACTTAACATGATGAACAGGAATTACAATTGCTTCCATGAATGGCCAAAATAACTATATGAAAGCCACACCCGTAATAAGCCATGCCATCTGAAAAATAACCCAGTTCTGTCCACTATTTAACCAGCACTGGGTTACCAAATAACCCAAATTGGGTAGTTTTTAGCCCATTATTTTTTTTAGTGTATGATAGACTGTGATACAACATCATAATGTTGTTGTTTTATATAGCAGAAGACTGATTAATGTTTAATGACATTATGACAAAAAATAAATCTCATCCTCATACCTATGTTCAGTATACCCATATCTAACCTTCAGTTAGACTCCTCCCCATTTCCCCCCACTACCATTCCAAACAGTGTGCTTATGACCATGATGTGCTTGTGGTGTGTGTAGTAGTCATTCTCTTCTCTCTCTGCCATGGCCACATCGCAACGCTCTCTCTATGCCATTGCCACATTGCCAGGCTCTCTCTCTGCCATGGCCACATCGCCAGTCTCTGGTGGTAAATGTCACTGAGCTTCATGCCCCAGATTCCTAGCTGACCTAAAAGCGAGGGTGATCGTTCCTCAGCTCTTGCCTTTTGAAGCCCACCCCATTAGTCTTATTATAGATCTAAAGAGGCTGTTGAACTGGTTCAAACTAGGACTTGCCACCAGCCCCGACTGGTGACTCACTGGAAAACACTCTGTAGCCAAAAGATTCAGTTAAGCTAGCCCTAAGGAATGATAAGGGGTTTGAGCCACAGATGGTGCTTAACTTGGGCAGGCACTCACCGGAGCTGAGTACCGGCACCTCAACGTTTCTACTGCTTGAGTTCCTGCTCCTCTTTATAGACTATTAGCTCAAAAGTATTGTATCAAAAGTGTTGCACCTTAAATTGAAACAGTACCGGCACCCAAATGAGTACTGGTAGCTGGCTACAGGTAATATTATCACCTTTATAAGTGGTCAAGAAATGGCTTCAAGTTTGTGCTCCAGTATGGTTAACCTTGAAATCTACGGCCAACATTGAGTAATATAAACTTTTTTGTCACTATAAAAAATTCCTAGATGTTTGTCTAAAGGCCCTCTAAATGGCTTTATGCTTAGATGTCTACCAGACATTTCCTAATAATAGCTTGATGTGTGATGGAATGACTTCCTATGTGGAGATGTTAAGACTCAAGGGAGCTGTGCCATCTGCCAGTTCCTTTTCATTCTCTACCACACTCTAACTGTACAGATATGACTGAGCAAACGCCCTCTGAGAATTCTCCCTGTCGGTTTACCGCTCAATGAGGGGGCCATTAGTTGTGTTGACGTTTCTAAAGCCTGTTGCTATGACTACTCAGGTGGTCTCTAAGCAGGATTGTTTGGTGCAGGCATGTTCACGTCAGCGGTTCTTGACAGGCACTGTGGTACTGTGACATTGGAAAGAAGTCAAGGAAACATGAGTTTGTAATGCCTGGTTCCGCTTAGCAGGTGGGAGAAGACTGGATGTGTGTGCATGAGGTCGGGGTACTTCACCTGGGTTGTCGGTGGTTAGATGAGTTTGTTTTAAGTGGTTATAAGAAACTTGAATAGTGTAATAGTGTACCGTGAGTTGAACGTTCCATGTGAACACACTGTGCATAACAAGTGAACAGCAACTTGGTTGTATACGGTTGGTTTGAGTTTGATCCCAGTAGACCTCACTATTAAACTGACAATAAGTCTTCTGAGGAAAGAGCACCTGCCAAAATACAAATAAGATCACATCAAATTTCATCACATGCGCCGAATACAACGGGTGTGGGATCTTATCGTGAAATGCTTACTTACAAGCCCTTAACTAATAATGCAGTTTTAAGAAAATAGAATTAAGAAAATACTTTCTAAATAAACTATGGTAAAAAAGTAACATAGTAAAGTAACAATAATGAGGCTATATACAGGGGGTAACGGTACGAGTCAACGTGTGGGGGTGCAAGTCAGTCGAGGTAATTTGTACATGTAGGGTGGGGTAAAGTGACTATGCATAGATAATAAACAGTGAGTAACAGCAGTATAAAGACAAAGGGAGGGGGTCAATACAAATAGTCTGGGTGGCCATTTGATAAATTGTTCAGCAGTCTTATAGCTTGGGGGTAGAAGATGTTAAGGAGCCTTTTGGACCTAGACTTGGCGCTCTGAATCATTTCAGTCTCCTAAGGAGGAAAATGTGTTGTCGTGCCTTCTTCACAGCTTTCTTGGTGTGTTTGGACCATGATCGTTTGTTGGTGATGTGGACACCAAGGAGCTTGAAACTCTTGACCCGCTCCACTACAGCCCCGTCGATGTGAATGGGGACGTGTTCGGCCCTCCTTTTCCTGTAGTCCACAATCATCTCCTTTGTTTTTCTCACGTTGAGGGAGAGGTTGTTGTTCTGGCACCACACTGCCAGGTCTCTGCCGTCCTCCCTATAGGCTGTCTCATCGTTGTCGGTGATCAGGCCTACCACTGTTGTGTCATCTGCAAACTTAATGATGGTATTGGAGTTGTGCTTGCCCATGCAGTCGTTGGTGAACAGGGAGTACAGGAGGGGACTAAGCACGCACCCCTGAAGGGCCCCCGTGTTGTGGATCAGCGTGGAAGATGTGTTGTTGCCTACCCTTACCACCTGGGGGCAGTCCGTCAGGAAGTCCAGGATCCATTTTCAGAGGGAGGTGTTTAGTCCCAGGGTCCTTAGCTTAGTGATTAGCTTTGTGGGAACTATGGTGTTGAACACTGAGCTGTAGTCAATGAACAGTATTCATAATGAGGCTTTATACAGGGGGTACCGGTACTGAGTCAATGTGCGGGGGTACAGGTTAGTTGAGGTAATTTGTACATGTATGTAGGGGTAAAGTGCATGCACTTTGTGCCATGCCAAATCAAATCTAAAATGTGATGCAATATGATTGGATTGATACAAGATCCCTGTGTCAGGGACCACAAAGGTTCCCCTCCAAGGACTCTCTTTGAAGCACCTGACTCATATCTCTCTCTCTCTCTCTCTCTCTCTCTCTCTCTAGATGTACATCCAGACAGCCACGCTAACCGTCTCCCTCAGCCTGAGCGCCTCCGTCTCCCTGGGACTGCTCTACATGCCCAAGGTCTACATCATCATCTTCCACCCAGAGCAGAACGTCCCCAAGCGCAAGCGCAGCTTCAAGGCCATTGTCACTGTCGCCACCATGACCAGCAAGCTGTCCCAGCTAACCTCCGAGCGACCCAACGGAGAGGTGAAGACCGAACTCTGCGAGGGCATGGACACCAGCAGTGAGTATAAACATGTGATCTGATCCCCTTCTTAACATATTATACCAGGAGTTCCCGAACTCAGGCCTGCCTTCCATTATTGGTGAACATCCCGCGCCTCTCCTGTCTCTTTCTATGGAAACAAGCACTTTTCATGACACAAACAGTTCACACCCCTCTTGTTGGTGTCACCCCACAGTTTGGGAACCACTATTATACAACCACCCCCATTTTTTTTTTACCAATAATTGTATTTTTGTGTAGCCTATGTTAGTTTCAAACACAGGCTTGGCAACAGGCTTTGGAATTTCTACATACAGTAAAGTAAAGCGCAGTTCCTCAGCTATAGCAGTATCTGAGATATCGTTGTTGAAATCAGCTTGTAGAAAATCTTTTGTATTATCTCATCTATGATAGTTAAAAAGACACCTGAGAACTGATTAGGCAAAACTGTTCATCACTCGGATTTAGACTTCAAAGGCCTTTCTGAGCCCGTCTGCAGAAGTTTCATACAGGCAAGCAAGCATCCGGTTATTTACTTGTCACGTTTGTGCTGACTGCACAGTTTGATCTCTAAAATGTGTTGCTTTTTTCCTATTTATGGACAATTTCTCCAATTAATACATGAATACATCTGGAGAATTCAACTTCATTGTGAGTGATTAATAATCTCACATAGCCAACTTTATTAGTTTAGGTCGCGGGTAGAAAGCCATGGTAGCCTCAACATTCCCATCAAGACTGTTCGGTTATGTGGTAATGCATTGAGGGAAGGAATGCAAGCGATACAATAAGTACAGAGGGAATCACAACACTTTAGGAAACTAACATCTCCATTCTTTGTCTTTCCAGTGCCATCATCCAAAACAACGTATGTCAGCTACACCAACCATGCCATTTGAAGAGAGAAGCTCTGAATAGAGGATTACTGAGGAATTCCACATGCAGACTTGGATGTGTCAGATTCACACATGCCAGGGCCTTCAAACAAGCATGAGACATTGATATTGATCAGAGTCAAAATGATGTCTGAGAGGGTGGCAGCCAAAATAAATATGTCTGCTCTTTCATGTTCACAGACAGAGCTAATGGGCCTGTTAGAAGCAGACCAAAAAATATATATGGTCAGTAAACAAACCATCCAAGAGACTTAACAAAAGAGGATGGTGAACAGAAGAGGAAAACGAAACCTAATTTAAAAGATCATTTAAAAATACATTGTTGGGATCAACCTTGTTAGTTGTTATTCTAATTGTACGTATTTTGTGGTTGTGAAGATTTCAAATTCTTGTCTCATGTCGTCTGACCTGCATTACAAGATGAGTCTGTCTGTATCGGCTAACTAAATCGTAGCCTTGAGTTGTAAAATCTGTTAATGACATGGTTTAAGCATGCACATTTTTATACAAATACTTTATTTATAATAAAGGAATGTTTTGGAAATGTTTAGCATTGTTGGATGTGTATATGAGGTAAGAAAAATACTGAACAATACTATAAATGCAACATGCAACAATTTCAAAGATTTTAGTTCATATAAGGAAATCAGTCAATTTAAACGCTAATTTATGGATTTCACATAACTGGAAATACAGATATGCATCTGTTGGTTACAGAGACCTTTAAAAAAAGGTAGGGGCGTGGATCAGAAACCCAGTCAGTATCTGGTGTATCCACCATTTGCCTCATACAGCGCCACACATCTCCTTTGCATAGAGCTGTTGATTGTGACCTGACCACTCCTCTTCAATGTGCGAAGTTGCAGGATAATGTTGGGAACTGGAATACGCTGTTGTCGATCCAGAGCATCCTAAACATGCTCAATGGGTGATATGTCTGGTGAGTATGCAGGCCATGGAAGAACTGGGACATTTTCAGCTTCCAGGAGTTGTGTACAGATCCTTGCGACATGGAGCCGTGCATTATCATGCTGAAACATGAGGTGATGGCACGACAATGGGCCTCAGCATCTCGCCACGTTATCTCTGTGCATTCAAATTGCCATCGATAAAATGCAATTTGGTTCATTGCATTGTGTCCGTAGCTTATGCCTACCCATGCCTTAACCCCACCGCCACCATGGGGCACTCAGCAAACCACTCGCCCATACAAAGCCGTACTCGTGGTCTGCGGTTGTGACGCCGGCTGGACATACTGCCAAATTCCTTAAAACAAGGTTGGAGGTGGCTTATTGTGGAGAAATTATCAATACATTCTCTGGCAACAGCTCTGGTGGACATTCCTGCAGTCGGCATGCCAATTGCACACTCCCTCAAAACTTGAGACATCTGTGGCACTGTGTTGTGTGACAAACTTCACATTTTAGAGTGGCCTTTTATTGTCCTCAGCACAAGGTGCACCTGTGTAATGATCATGCTGTTTAATCAGCTTTTTAATATGCCATACCTGTCAGGTGGGTGGATTATCTTGGCAAAGGACAAATGCTCACTAACAGGGATGTAAACCAATGTGTGCACAACATTTGAGAGGAGTAAGCTTTTTGTGCTTATGGAACATTTCTGGAATATTTTATTTCAGCTGATGAAATATGGGACCAACATTTTACATGTTTAGTTTATATTTTTGTTCAGTGTATAAGGGTAAGGTAGCGGGGTATGATTTATGTCCAGTAGTTTGCCTCAGTTTAGATGGAAGTGATATTCAATGCATCAACAAGTCCTAACATGTATGTGGTTGCCTTGACACAGCAAAAATATATCAGGATGGCAAGTAGGCAGATTATATGAAGAAGGTATGAAGTCTCAAAGCCAACTATGAAAAATATCTAGAGCAGCCAAAAACACAATGGTCTCAAAGGAAACCAAACATTGTTTCTCCTGAGACAATCTGTATACAGTCGTGGCAAAATGATGTAATGAGTTACCTGCGAGCATTATGTAATTCAACTAGAAGGAACGTGCAATTAATGAAGTACAGTTTGCAAATATTTGTTCAGTATTTTACTGACTGCGCAACGTCACCAAGCCTTGACAAGGTTTTTTTGAATTGGGGGGGGGGGGTACTAACTTGAAAGATAATCCCTACATTTACATGACGCTCTGAGCTTTTGTGTGCAAGGGCAGCAGCTTTTTCTTAGTAATGTGGCTGATATTAAGAATATGACCGCAGGGTGCACAAAGCAAAGACATGTTTAGCACTCTGCTCATTTGTGCTATCTTGAACAGGCTAACAACATAATGCAACAATAACGATAAGAGAGGAAATCCGAAACAGAAAAGTAGAGAATGTTGCAATGTTGCAATGCTGTAATTGCAATTGAATCGAGGGATCACTATAATGCTACAATGAGGGTTTGGGTCTTGAAGAGACTTTCCAACCAAGTCACTTAATTGGATGAGTAATCATTTGAATGAATGCAATTCTGGCACACCTAACAGAACATACCACGACAAAACAAAAAAAACTCCCTGCACAGTACCCTATCTGCTTTGCTACAGAATGAAAGAACCAGTCAAGGGAATCAATATAGCTGTTGGAACAGGCAAAGCAAGATCAATACAAGCTGCAAGTGAAAACTCCTCAACCATGTAATTATATTTCAGCATTTTCTCCTGAAGAAATGAGGGCAGGTAGAGAGTTTGAGTGATGAACCTGTGAGCATTCAATGCATATTTCCCTGGTTGATGATATCATTTCACTAGATGAAGCTGGGTGAACTTGAGAGTTTCTCTTCAGATACAGATGCGAAACATAAATCCTCAGTATGTTTATCTTGCACCCACAATGTTAGTATTTGCTGCTAACTGCTCTCTCTACTTTCGTTTCATTTACTAAATGTTGATAAATGTTGATGTTTATTGACAGAGTGGTAACAGGAAATAGATTTGAATATCACATTAACTAAACATGTCAACTTCTGTCCCACTTTCTTCCTTCAAAGAGTTTTCATAGTGGCAGCGATGGGACATCTCACACTATAAAGTATACTGGGTATGATGGTGCTTGTCCTTGGACACACTGTTCATCAGCTCAAAGGTTGCAATATTTTTTTTTTATACAATCCAGATTTATTTGAGTTTTGGCCGACTAACGACAGCCAAGCAGTCCCCAGTGTCATCACGGCTTGTAAAAATAGTTTGGGTATATTGATCTTCCCCAAACAGGGAGACTTAAATGTGTGGCAGCAACTCCACCTATAGACTACCCAAACTCCATTTACAGACTTTCCCAACTCCACCTATAGACTACCCAAACTCCATTTATACTCTCCCAACTGCACCTATAGACTACCCAAACTCCATTTATACTCTCCCAACTGCACCTATAGACTACCCAAACTCCACCTATAGACTACCCCAACCCCATCTATAGGACTACCACAACTCCACCTATAGAGTACCCCAACTCCACCTACGGAGTACCCCAACTCCATCTACAGACTACCAACTCCACCTATAGACTACCCCAACTCCATCTACAGACTACCCCAACTCCACCTATAGACTCCGCCTATTGGTCTTACCTGTGTTGTTCTTTTATACCAATGACAAAAAATTATGAGTTTTGTATACAGTAGGATAGGGGGCCACTTTACACTGCTGTATTTGGATTCATCCCCTTGTCTCTTTCTTTACCTTTAGTGAGCTCTTTGAGGGAAGAAGACTGAGGATCCTGCACCATAAGCTTAATTGGTTCTTTGACGGACATACTGGAGGTTCCCTGCTACTAAGCACTTCCTCCATGCTCCTGTATGGGTGGCGACTCAGCCAATTATCCACTGAGCGTTTACAATACTCTAATGACCCTCGGTGTGTCACTGTTGGGAGTAGGGAGATCTGAGTGAATAGAGATAAATTAGATATGCAGTGTGCTTTGTCAGTTGAAACTCTTTTAAGCCTTTCCCAAAAATGGGCATTTCCTTCCTGACATATTTCATAAATTGTATCTATTTTATAACGTAAAACCAACCTCATTTGAGTTGAGAAACCAAAAGAAGATCTTGGTACGGTGACATCTCGTGAGTCCAGTGTTGTAGGACGATCTCGTGAGTCCAGTGTTGTAGGACGATCTCGTGAGTCCAGTGTTGTAGGACGATCTCGTGAGTCCAGTGTTGTAGGACGATCTCGTGAGTCCAGTGTTGTAGGACGATCTCGTGAGTCCAGTGTTGTAGAACGATCTCGTGAGTCCAGTGTTGTAGGACGATCTCGTGAGTCCAGTGTTGTAGAACGATCTCGTGAGTCCAGTGTTGTAGGACGATCTCGTGAGTCCAGTGTTGTAGGACGATCTCGTGAGTCCAGTGTTGTAGGACAATCTCGTGAGTCCAGTGTTGTAGAACGATCTCGTGAGTCCAGTGTTGTAGGACGATCTCGTGAGTCCAGTGTTGTAGAACGATCTCGTGAGTCCAGTGTTGTAGGACGATCTCGTGAGTCCAGTGTTGTAGGACGATCTCGTGAGTCCAGTGTTGTAGGACAATCTCGTGAGTCCAGTGTTGTAGAATGATCTCGTGAGTCCAGTGTTGTAGGACGATCTCGTGAGTCCAGTGTTGTAGGACGATCTCGTGAGTCCAGTGTTGTAGGACGATCTCGTGAGTCCAGTGTTGTAGAACGATCTCGTGAGTCCAGTGTTGTAGAACGATCTCGTGAGTCCAGTGTTGTAGGACAATCTCGTGAGTCCAGTGTTGTAGAACGATCTCGTGAGTCCAGTGTTGTAGGACGATCTCGTGTGTCCAGTGTTGTAGGACGATCTCGTGAGTCCAGTGTTGTAGGACGATCTCGTGAGTCCAGTGTTGTAGGACGATCTCGTGAGTCCAGTGTTGTAGGACGATCTCGTGAGTCCAGTGTTGTAGGACGATCTCGTGAGTCCAGTGTTGTAGAACGATCTCTATCAAGTTCTCTACCGTCAACTTAATTATTAAACAATATTCAAACCACAAATGGCTTTCATCCAGTAAAACCATCCCTCTCAACTGTTTATATCATTCTTATGGATCAACGTATTTCAGAATCTTATAAGACAAACTCCAGTCCATTCTATGCTGTCATTAGAAACAGCTGTGGAAGTTTATTTCTGACCTTCTGGCGATATTCTGAGTTATCGATTTATGGCGGACTCTGGCCACAGTCCTGTGGAGCACAGCTCTTTCATGTCTGAGCCCGGACGGAGAGGGGAGGCTGGGGAAGTGCCGAAGCCTCTCTTTGAATTGCCAAGGGATCAATTGGCTGAGTAGCAATCAGGCCTGATAAATCCCAGATGGCCTCTTTGCTGCACTGTGACTGATAGTGTGGTGCTTGCTTGGTTGGCCATCTTGTGTCTTATAACTAACACCAAACATCTCCCTCTCTTCCTGGTACCTTCAGACATTTACTTTTTTATCCTGAAAATGTGAATGCAAAGAGGTATTTTGGATGGGTTTGAATTGCATTGATGGGTTGAAATTAGACCTAAATGCGGTTAAACCTCAGGATTGCTCAAAGGCAAGATGCTATGATGCATTGGGCTAATTCACAATGACATGGACTATGACTTATTGCAGCCTCTGCAGGTCTTGCACAGTCTCCTAACTAGGAAGAAATATTCAGTGTATTCACTAGTTGATGCCATAAGGACCTAACCAAATTACTTAAGTCATGATAGAAGCATCAGCCACATTCACTGCAACAAAGGATGATCTATTCCTGAACATGTAGTCATGTAGTATTCGTATTTCTCTTGAATCACATTTCAAATCGGAACCCAAAATGCTACTGAATTCAATTCACAGTCAATCAATCAATCAATCAAATGTATTCATAAAGCCCTTTTTTTATCAGCCGATGTCACATAGTGCTATACAGAAACCCAGCCTAAAACACCAAACAGCAAGCAATGCAGATGTAGAAGCACGGTGGCTAGGAAAAACTCCCTAGAAAGGCAGGAACCTTGGAAGAAACCTAGAGAGGAACCAGGCTATGAGGTGTGGCCAGTCCTCTTCTGGCTGTGCCGGGTGGAGATTATAACAGAACATGGCCAAGATGTTCAAACTTTCATAGATGACCAGCAGGGTCAGATAATAATAATCACAGTGGTTGTAGAGGGTGCAACAGGTCAGCACCACAGGAATCTGTTCTTTTAAGCAGAGAATGGAATCTCAGTTTGCATTGAGGTGTCAAATTCTTTACAAGTAAGCCAAAATGAAAGATGATTTTGCTGAAATTAGAAAAAGGACACTTTTGCCTGGAAGTGACAGCGTGCTTATTTATTTTCTACCAGGGGTTGTCACTACCAGTTCACTAGCTTCTGTCACTTTTGTTGGCACATTATACTTGACATTTTCAAAGAGTTAAAGCCACAATCTGCCATTTCAACAGCCCGACCCTGCCACTTGTTTGGTAATCTGAAGGATGGGCCTAGGGGAAACAGCTCTCAAATTCATACAGAGCTATGGATTTCAAGGATTGACAGTGTATAATCATTTTAAACAGGTGTTTGACAAGCCCAATAGGGCAATCGGTTCTGTATTTGGGTTAAGGATGAGTGAAACAAATCTGATGGGACCAACAACTCCCTCCAGCTTTCATGAAATGAGCAGGTTCTTTATTTTTCTATGAATCATAGGGTCTCAATTAGTCACTCTCTGCTAAGGGTTAGGAATACTGATAAGTCATAGATGGTACAGCAATCCCTTAATCTCAATGACCATGACTGATACAGTAGCAGTTCAATTCCCCCACAGACCATGTCTGCCCTAAGACTAAGGCTGTAGTAGGAATACTCAGAGGTGCAGATCCATATCTCTAGCAGAGCAGACCAGGGTTGTGCTCAGGAGGGCGCAACGTTCTGTACATTGCAGGTTGGAATGTTGGGTAGCAAACTTTCACATGATATTAAAAGCATGTCTGATCTACATGATTTATTTATATCTGAACATTCTGTCATGTTGAATAACACTGAAAGCAGCCCAGTATTTTGGGTGGATCCAGGGATAAACTCATAAATGAGAGGAGAACTAACTGACTGCTGACCAACCACGCAGGAGAAGCCTGATTTATCACACACACACTATACTCCCTCTTTCTCTCCCTCCCGAGGTAACTATAATTATCTTGTTAATTCCCCAGCGGAATTCTGGTGTAGACAACGGTCGCTGGATGGCCTGTGCCTGTGTAACCCTCTCACCAGGCTCGAATTTGACTCTCACGATATTAAGTTACGTAGAAAATCTCAACAACATGGGATGTTAGGTGAGAAGGACATCTCCAATAAGAATCCCTGCTGTAAACTATCTAAGGTGATGACAAATAGGGTGTTAACTTTGGATGTAATGATTATAGATTTTTGTTATTGTATAAGAATATGCTTTCCCATGCATTAAATTAAATTGAAACAGTAAATGACTCCACCAAGGCAAAATACACAAGGTTCAAGATGTGTATTATTACATTTTCAAAGCACCACATCAAAATAAATAAAAAATATTAAACCCCAAGAGTTGTGCACAACCCATGTCCAAATTATTTGAAACGTGCGTACTCCAACACGTTGGCGCGCGTTGGAGCTCAAAAAAATGAAGACACATAAAGTCCAGAAGCTCCCCACCGTTGTGGTTAATCACTACTCGTGGATATTCCCTCAGTGAAGTATGGTAGTTCCCTGCAGGTTTCCTCACAAGATCCACAGCAAGCACAGCTATCAATGCAGACAGTCCTCCTTAGCGGTAACCGATATCCCATGGAAACATGAACTCGTTAATCTTTCCCAAGCAATTCTCATTCACATTCATTTCACACGATGCTAGGCTAACCTCAAGGCTGTCCAATACCTCCACGATGAGACAGTAGCTTCAGTCTTTACTAAGTCTTTCTTAACAAAATTATAACAACTCTCTCATAAAATACAATCGGTATTTCCTTTCAAAACTCAGTAGGTATGGGTTTTGTATTTTTATCGTCTTCTTTTATCATTTTTCTTCACCAACGGTCATAATGTAATGTTCATCCTTTTCTCAACGTCTCTCTCCCTCTCTTTTTCCCCAGGCCTCTCGTTAACCAGGTCAACTCCCCCATTGGCCACACCTTAACAAGCGACCTTATTGGTCAAAACTTAAACTTAAAAGTAAACCAACCTATTCACTTATACATTACCAATTAATTATACAAAATAAATGAAATACTTGGTTCTAACAAGGGTATTACACCTGAATTATCCATGGTGTATAAAAATCTAGTTTTACTGTTCATTTTTCCACCATTTGGTTATTATGGAAAGAGTCACCATCCCCTCCCTCTTATTAATGGCAATGACAGTGTGCTTTTCCCCAAGATTACAGCATCATTTATAGCAGCCAATCGCAAATCTACTTTTTAAATAAAACATCACTAGCCACCAAGGCCTGCTTGAGAGAAATGGTACATTGTGTACATACTTCTTTTGTGAGTGACTCTTGCAATGTAGGCACATATTCACAGATTTTGTGTATGTAGTTCGATGTGACATCTCCATGTGGTGTGAGCTACAGTACTGTCATATACCAAATGAATGAAACAAAAAAAATAAGTATTTAGGTCAGCACAGCAAGAGGTTGTATGACCGTGCAATGCAGCATGTGAACCTTATCCAAAGTAATCATACACAACTGAGTGCGTTTTGCAAAGATTCATTGGAATAACTCAACGATGTAACATACCATCCATAGACTAATTTCTATCCCGACCCACACATCACACGTCTCTGTTCTTGTCTAATAACATCACATAATGTGCGCTTGCCTGCAATCCTAAAAGAAAACCCCCATGTCAGTGACAGATTGCAGTCACTAATCACATTGAGGAGTGGTGATTAGACACCTCCTTGTTTGAAAAAGTAACATGTAAATTCAATTATTAAACCAAGTCTCACAATACAATACAGATAAAATAATCCCTGGAAGTACATTTTCCTGTTGTTAAATTCTAATGAGTGCCCACTTTCCAGAGATTCTTTGATTCAATGTCAGACAATGGCATTGTTTTATTGCCTAGATTAGACTATGACCTGTAGGAGACATTTCTATCTGTCGATCATGCAAAGTTTGGTGTTTATTGATTAAGATAACATTAGCCATATGGCTCTTGGGGAATTTTGATTTACAACACCAGCCATATCCTTATTAACTTAGTCTCAGAATGTTGTAAGTTCCCTCCCGAAGAGTCTTAAAAGATTCTGCATGTGGAAGAAGGTAGGCTGGGAGCAGCGCAGGGTCAGTCACAGAACGGCAGGAGCAGGTTTGGGGTTAAGTGCTTTGCTCAATGCCGGTTGGTTAAGCATTGTTTTTGTTGTAATTATTCAGACAGAGAAATGTTCTTTGGCATGAGCACGGATAGTCACACAATCCCACAACAACTATCCATTGGTGTGGCTGCTGGTCAGGCCATCGATGGGGGAGAAAAGATGAGTGAGTTGTTGACCTTTTGCATGTTGTACACCAAGCTTTAGATGATCCCCAGAGCACAGTGGTGTCAATATCACACCTCTTAAACTGGCTCAACACAATGTTGACATGTGGCATTAAGGAGTGAAATAAATCAAATAAATGTAGCCTTCCATCGTCCAACAGTGAGAAATCCCTTCGTTTGACTGACCAGAAGGATAAATGAGAATGTGCACTCTAACGTGCATTCTAATGCCTACTGTTTCAGGTGGTTTCAGCCAGATACATACTCAAGACCCTATGACCCTATCTAGGTTGCCAGTTTGCCAACTTCTTAATAAGCAAGGGCGAAAAATAAACTAACCCTGAACTTTGAACTGAATCAAGTATGTCTGGATATACAGCTACTGTATTTGTGTAAATCCTTCGAAATCGGGGAAAATATTTATGTCAAACAATGCATTTTGAAATGAAAATTTTCTTCTGATAAAATAAGAGCAACAGGGAAATACACCAAGCCATCATGAAGAGACGATTACTAGGCCAAATTCTTCAATGGCTTTGACAGCATAGTTGTGTCAATGTTGTAACCCATTAGAGGCATTTGCCAATCCCAAATCAATTCCTAGCCCTCTGTGCACTTGTGGAAATCGAGCATAGACAAAAGAGACTGGAATATTTGTCTTCCGTATCCCATTAGGTACTTCAGATCGAATTTTCAGATCAGATTCTTTGTCCTCAATATGTCATGTTAAATGATGTGCATACATATAGAGAAATGTATAGTTTTCAGTGATTAGTCATCAGGGTTCCAGTGTGGCTTACCTGGCAGAGCACAGTGCTTGCAATGCCAGGGTTGCGGATTTGATTCCCACAGGGGACTAGTATGAAAATTTATGCACTCACTACTTACTGTAAGTCGCTCTGGATAAGAGGGTCTGCTTAATGACTCAAACATAAATGTATTCTCTTGTCATTTAAGATGTTCTCTTTGGACTTTCTGAATGCTGAGATAAAGTGGTGAGGTGGATTTTCTGTCTTCAGAAATCAAATCAAAGGTCTTATCCTCATATGGGCGTAGGAAAGATACAGGCCTACAGCATTGAGCACTTTATCGGATGAGCATTTATTTAGTTTTTACCGCTATCTTTAGTTTGACATAATTGTCACAACTTCTGCCGAAGTTGGTCCCTCTCCTGGTTCGGGCGGCGTTTCTAGCCATCGCTGATAATTTTTCCTTGGTTTAGTTTTGTCTTGTATCACACCTGGTTCCAATCCCATCAATTAGATGTTGTGTATTTAACCCTGTGTTCACCCTCATATCCTTGTCGGTGATTGTTTGTTTGTAAGCTATGTGCAAGTTATGTTCTGGTGTGCGACGGGTTTTGTACCCACTTGTATTCTTTTGCATATTTTGTTTTCTGAGTTTTTGAGCACTTATTAAACTGCTCCATTTATACCAAGTTCGATCTCCTGCGCCTGACTTCCCTGCCACCAGCACGCACCCTCCTTACAATAATACAAGATCCTAAAGCACATTCTAGTTTTAAATTAGCCTGGAGGTTAGAGAGGTGGACCAGTAACCAGACAGTTGCTGGTTCAAATCCCAGGTCTGACAGGAAATAAGGGGGTATCTGGTATCTGAGAGATAAAAAAAATACCATCTGGTATCTTGCCCTCGCCATCCTCACCACCATACTGGCTTCCACAGTTTCATGAGTGACCAAAGTGTTCATATTTGGTATAATTACTTCACAAACGAGACAGGCCCCCAACCATGAGAGAAATACTCTACCCTGCAATAACATCCTCCATTAGTTCCACTCTGTCTACTTTCCAGCTGGATTGCGATGAGGGTCTATATCTCATGATTGTGGCAGAACAGTCCAAACTGGAACTGGTACAGCTCCCGGATTGGTTTGCTTACAAACAATATTGTGGACACCTGCATATCCCTCAACGATGTACGTGAGAGGTACCAAATCACTTAGACTACAAAGAGGTGGGCAATATCAATATCAAAGAGTGTGTGATATAATATTTGAAATTCTTTATTCAACGGTTCCTAACATTTTCTTAGTGTCCGGTGCTTTGTCCAATTTCAGCACTGTGGTGCTGTCCTCAAATGCTGCCTAGTCTCTACAGGGTTCAAACCATTTCAGAACAGTGGCGTGTCCACCAATGCATAGTCAGTTTACTAAAGGGACATTAATTCCCTCAACTACTCAGCCAAACCTGCTTTTCAACATTTGAAATAATACGTTCACTTAAATTATCCCATTGCAGAAGCATTATGAATAACATTTACCCCTATGTTTCATCCCTATCCATCAACTTTTTGTATTTCCGGCACAGTCATCAGAAGATTATTTGCTTAGGGGGGCCTCTGCATCAGACAGACAAAGCAGTGTGTTGCTACTGGTTGGACGGCTAAAGACAGGGACAAGGAAAAACCTGGGCGCAGCGGGCTGCACGTGTCTGTTATTGAAACAAGCAAGGCGCATTCGCCAAAACAAACGCTCCCGTCTGTTGTTTGCAGTCCTGTAAAGGACTTAAGTAGTACTTCAAAGATTTTTTACTAAAGTCTGTACTTTACTTTACTATTTATATTTTTGACAACATTTACTTTTACTACATTCCTAAAGAAAATTATGTACTGTTTACTCCATACATTTTCACTTACACCCAAAAGTACTCTTTACATTTTGAATGGTTAGCAGGACAGGAAAATGGTCCAATTACCACACTTATCAAGAGAACATCCCTGGTCATCCCTACTGCCTCTGATCTGGCGGACTCACTAAACACAAACGCTTTGTTTGTAAATTATCATCTAAGTGTTGGGAGTGTGCTGCTGGCTATCCGTAAATGGGAAAAAAAACAAGACAATCGTGCTGTCTCGTTTGCTTAATATAAGGAAATTGAAATGAATCATAAATTTACTTTTGATACTTTAGCAGGGGTGGAAAGAGTACTGTAAAATCCATTCAAGTAGAAGTACTGTTACTTTAATGAAATTGTAATCAAGTAGAAGTAAAAGTACTGGTGTAAAAAACTACAAGTAAAAGTTAAAAGTACCACATTTAAAAAGTACTAAAGATTAAAGATTAGTAAAGATTACTAAGTTACTTCTAAAATAATTTGCTATTTCAATTTTGATGGTTATTTTTATTCTCCTTTTACAAGAATGTGAAAAGGGTGTGGCAAATGTTCCATAAACACCATAAAATAACCAAAAAGATGAGATCCAGCACAGCTGATTTAATATAACATCTTCAACTTCCCATACACAAATGTTCAAAGGAATGTTCAAAAGGCACATTTTTTGTAGAACTACCTATCGAACACTTAACTCACTTCACTTCTCTCTGAATTTGCCATTCAGTTTCAGTATGAGATGATTTTCTAAGTTATTCTAAGTCCCCTATTCCCACTGATTAGTGTTTGTATATATGTGCCCTTTGATTTCCATGGTCTTGTCGATTATTGTTCCCATGTCCGTTGGTGGTGTGAGTACCTATGCGTTGGTGCAGCTGTTATGCTGTGTGCTATATATATTGTGTGTTACGGGTATTGTCCCGTGTCAGTCAACGAGGTTTACCCTCGCTCTTTTGTTTGGGTACAGCACAGTGTTTTTGTGTATGTGTTTGTTTTGGGTGTATTAAAAAGCCCTATTGTGTATTCCTGCGCCTGTCTCCAAAATCCTTTATACCAGCGTGACAGTTAATTTAGTCTATCCTGGCTCGCTTGCAGTGAAGAGTAGTCCAGCACAGCTAAAAAGATGCTCACATGCAGCAGAAGCAGGCAGGCCTGTGTTGAGTTTGAGTGACAACTTCTATATGTGGCGGCAGGCAGCCTAGTAGTTAGAGCATTGGACTTGTAACCAAAAGGTTGCAAGATCAAATCCCCGAGCTGACAAGGAAGAAACCTGTCGTTCTGCCCCTGAATAAGGCAGTTAACCCACTGTTCCAAAGCTGTCATTGAAAATAATAATTTGTTCGTAACTGATTTGCCTAGTTATATAAAGGTACGGTAAAAAATGAAGTAAATCCATTTCCCATGTGCCTTCTAATCCTCTTCATCAGATGAATGCTGCCTTAGATGCTCAGTCTCGTCCTGTGTGATTGTTTCACGATAATTCTTCAGGGACGCCATACCTGTACATTGGAAACAAAACAACATTCACATATTCAGTGTTTCAGCAAACTCTGTATGTGGCTGGCAACACAATAATATTATTGACATTGCAGTGGCTCTAACAAAGACTTCCACACTTGTTATTCTCATATACTGAGATTGATTCGAATTGCTCAAATACATCCATGTCCATGTCCATGTCCATGTCTGGCTGTATGTACCCAGACATAGTTATATGCAAAGGTCCAGCACCTGTAATGCAACTTAAATAATGAAAAAAAGAAAAACATAACTCAAAACAATTAAAGAAAAGACTCAAAGACCAAAAGATATCATCATATGGACAATGAGGTTCAAACCTTTTGGAGTAAAGAATTCATACCGGCTGTGATGACATCAGCTTTGTCAGTCCAAGACGTACAGCAGCAATAAGCTGTGGCTCCTCCATCATTTCTCCAAAGCCCTTTTGGAGACCGTTCTGAATGGCTCTGATAAGTGGTAGGCACATTTGGAAAGATGCTTCCAGCCTTTGAAGTTTTGTTTTTAGTAAGAAGATCACTAGCAGCAGCCACCCCATATGAGTGTTGGTCTACGACTGTAGAATGTTCAAAGCTGAGACCAAAGGCTTCATCACTTCGCAGTACTCATTCAAGAAGAACATTTCTGCCGGGCTCAGCCTGAAAGAGAAGGTAAATGTAATATCTCTTAGAATTCCAACATTTCATGGACAATAAATATTACTGTAATAGGAAAACATTACATTGATTCAAAGAATTGCTACTCACATTTTCACTAATTCTTCACACACATTTCTTATGGCATCCTCCCCCTTCTCTTGTATGATACCTGTGATCCTCTCCACAGTCAGGTAAGTTGAGTTCCAACGTGTTTGATTTGGACGGATCAACTGCAGTTTGCACTCATTCTCTACAAATTCAGCAGCTACGGTTGACCGCCCCGTTTAATTCCACATGGCATTTGGCAAAAGACCACCTGCACAACGTTTTGTAGCCATCACTATTTGTTTCTGCCAACAAAGAATATGTTGCAATGAGGTTCAGCAGGTGACATGCAAATCAAATCAAATATTTAATATATAGTATTTATATAGCCCTACGTACATCAGCTGATATGTCAAAGTGCTGTACAGAAACCCAGCCTAAAACCCCAAACAGCAAGCAATGAAGGTGTTGAAGCATGTTGGCTAGGAAAAACTCCCTAGAAAGGCCAAAACCTAGGAAGAAACCTAGAGAGGAACCAGGCTATGGGGGGTGGCCAGTCCTCTTCTGGCTGTGCCAGGTGGAGATTATAACAGAACATGGCCAAGATGTTCAAAATGTTCATAAATGACCAGCATGGTCAAATAATAATAATCACAGTAGGTTGTCGAGGGTGCAGCAAGTTAGCACATCAGGAGTAAATGTCAGTTGGCTTTTCATAGCCGATCATTAAAAGTATCTCTACCACTCCTGCTGTCTCTAGAGAGTTGAAAACAGCAGGTCTGGGACAGGTAGCACGTCCGGTGAACAGGTCAGGATTCCATAGCCGCAGGCAGAACAGTTGAAACTGGAGCAGCAGCACGGCCAGGTGGACTGGAGACAGCAAGGAGTCATCATGCCAGGTAGTCCTGAGGCATGGTCCTAGGGCTCAGGTCCTCAGAGAGAGAGAGAGAAAGAAAGAGAGAAAGAGAGAATTTGAGAGCGCATACTTAAATTCACACAGGACACTGGATAAGACAGGAGAAGTACTCCAGATATAACAAACTGACCCTAGCCCCCCGACACAAACTACTGCAGCATAAATACTGGAGGCTGAGACAGGAGGGGTCAGGCCACACTGTGGCCCCATCCGATGATACCCCCCGGGCAGGGCCAAACAGGCAAGATATAACCCCACCCACTTTGCCAAAGCACAGCTCCCACACCACTAGAGGGATATCTTCAACCACCAACTTCCCATCCTGAAGGCCGAGTATAGCCCACAAAGATCTCCGCCACGGCACAACCCAAGGGGGTGGCGCCAACCCATGCACACCGTTGATGCTGAGGGAGTTGATATTCTAGGCCACTATCATCTTCCAGGATGGAATAGGTGTCTTGGTATTCAACCTGCTCTGCTGGCTCTTCAGCATCTAAGTCTCGGTCTACTGACTGGACTGCTGGCTCTCCAAAAACATTGAATGCTTTGATGAAGTTTGATCCACTGTCTGTTGTGGTTCTTATCACTTTCCCCCTGATCCTGTATGCACAGTGGATGTCATCGAGAGCACCTGCAAGCACATCAAATTTGTGGGAACCTCTCAATCTCTTGCAAGTGAGTGCAGCAGAACGTCTCACCAGAGTTTCTTCATCTATCCAGTGATATGTGACCCCTATGTAACTCCTGTGATGAGCTGTCCAACAATCAGTGGTGGTGGCAACATAATTTACCCTGCCAAGGTGTGCCATAACTGTCTTCTTTATGTGATTGGCAGCTTCATGTATTCTTGAACTAACAGTAGGTCTGGAGATGACTTTGCATTGAGGATGCAGGGTGGTTACCAACTCTTCAAAAGCTGGTTGTATGACCACAGAGAATGGCTGTTGGCCCTCACAGATCAAATTAATGACAAGCTTGTCAACGGTTACCTGTGAGACGCACCTGGCTCCTCCCATTGCCATCATTTCAGACATCTTTGCTCGCTTGCAAGTTGAAGAGGTGTTTGATAGTTCCTTGGTTCGTTTGTTTGTGGTTGCAGAGGTGAGGATATTGTAGTTTGTCGTCTTTAATGGATGTTTCCTCTGTGGACAAAATGATTGCATCAATCTGGGCAAAATGTATATAGCCTGACCAGTTTGCTTTTATACAAAATAACTTAAATCAGCACATAAAGTGCAATCTGTAAGTATTTGGGCAATGACAACATTTTTGTTTTGGCTCTGTGGTCCAGCACATGGAATTTAAAATATACAATACCAACAGGGTTAAAGTGCAGACTGTCAGCTATAAGGTGTTTTTAATCATATCAAATGAACCATTTAGAGATTACAGCATATTTTGAATAATGCCACTGTCCAGATACATACGGATGTTGGAATATTGTTCTTTCTTTCCCCCAGTTATAAAAACTACAGTTTAACCAAACATGATTTTTGGCTATTATTCGAAACTCAGTGATCCAACCATATATAGCTAGGTAATAGGCATGCAAAAAAGATACCTAAAAATCCCAGATCTCAATATTATTTATTTATTTTATCTTCACAAGTTCATTCATTTCACTTTTAGCTATCCACAACAACTTACATTGTTTCCAAGATGGCGTAGCAGTTCAGATGTCTTTGTCTTGTCGTGTCCCGTGTATATATCTTTTTTTCACACTCATATATATTTATTTCGATTTTTAACCTCAGTTTCAACATACTCTCCTGTATCCCGCCTCACCCAATGTGGTATGGATCTTCTATTTTCTATACCTTAGAACCGGAACCCCCAAAAGAAGCTAGTCATCTAACTAGCTATTAGCCAGTTAGCCACTGTAGCGGTCATCAGCTAACCTTAGCCTGGTCAACTCCCGCCAGTCTGCACAGGGCAATTCAACCCAGAGCATACCAGACTGCCTTTTCTCCACATCTCTGGTTTCCTACTGCAAGCTCTGAACATTTTCACCTGGATAGCTAGCTACTATCCGGGTGGCTACCCTCTGGCTAACGTCTCTGTCCCGAAGCAAGCACCAGTGAGCCTGGAACTAGCCTCGTGCTAGGCCCATCTCCCGGCTAGCTGAAGAGGTCCATCAGCCACTCCTTGGGCTACAATACATATTTTGACAATTGGCCTGGACCCCTTTTACTGCCGGCATGGAGCCCCACCAATTCCACCATGACTGGTCTACCGACGTAATCCGCCCGAGTGGTTTCAACAAGCTCCTCCGTCACAACATGCCCTGAAGGCCCATTCGCTAGCCTGCTATCCGCGGCCTGCTAGCTGTCTAGAGAATATCGGACTGTTAGCTAAAGAGGACAATCAGCCAATTTCTTGGGCTACAATACCTATTTTTCCAATTGGCCTGGACCCTTTTACTGCCTACACAGAATCCTTCCAATCCAACACGACTGCTTTAGCACACTCTGCCAACAAGGATGTCCTAGCCGTGTCTGAATCCTGGCTTAGGAAGGCCACCAAAAATCCTGAAATTTCCATCCCTAACTATAACATTTTCCGACAAGATAAAACTGCCAAAGGGGGTGGAGTTGCAATCTACTGCAGAGATAGCCTGCAGAGTTCTGTCATACTATCCAGGTCTGTGCCCAAACAATCCAAGCTTTTACTTCTAAAAATCCACCTTACCAGAAACAAGTCTCTCACCGTTGCAGCTTGTTATAGACCACGTTCTGCCCCAAGTTGTGCCCTCAACATCATACGTGAATTTATTTCCCCCCCATCTGTCTTTAGAGGTCATACTGTTAGGTGACCTAAACTGGGACATGCTTAACACACCGGACGTCCAACAATCTAAGCTAGATGCCCTCAATCTCACACAAATTATTAATGAACCCACCAGGTACAACCCCAAATCTGTAAACACGGGCATCCTGACCTACCTGCCCTCTAAATATACCTCTGCTTTCTTCAACCAGGATCTCAGCGATCACTGCCTCATTGCCTGCGTCAGTAATGGGTCTGTGGTGAAACAACCACACCTCATCCCTGTCAAACGCTCCATAAAACACTTCAGTAAGCAAGCCATTCTAATCGACCTTGCCCGGGTATCCTTGAAGGATATCGACCTCATTCCGTCAGTAGAGGATGGCTGGTTATTCTTTAAAAGTGTCTTCCTCACCATCTTAAATAAGCATGCCCCATTCAAAACATTTAGAACCAGGAACAGATATAGCCCTTGCTTCACTCTAGACCTGACTGCCCTTGACCAGCACAAAAACATCCTGTGGCGTACTGCATTAGCATCGAATAGCCCCCGCGATATGCAACTTTTCAGGGAAGTTAGGAACAAATAAACACAGGCAGTTAGGAAAGCAAAGGTTAGCTTTTTCAAACAGAAATTTGCATCCTGTAGCACAAACTCAAAAAGGTTCTGGGACACTGTAAAGTCCATGGAGAATAAGAGCACCTTCTCCCAGCTGTCCACTGCACTGAGGCTAGGAAACACTGTCACACCAATAAATGCACGACAATTGAGAATTTCAATAAGCATTTTTCTACAGCAGGCCATGCTGTCCACCTGGCTACCCCTACCCCGGTCAACAGCCCTGCACCCACCACAGCAACTTGCCCAAACCTCCCCCATTTCTCCTTCACCCAAATCCAGATAGCTGATGTTCTGAAAGAGCTGCAAAATCTGGACCCCTACAAATCAGCTGGGCTAGACAATCTGGACCATCTCTTTCTAAAATTTTCCGCTGCAATTGTTGCAAACCTTATTACTAGCCTGTTACAGACCAATATCTATCCTACCCTGCTTTTCTTAGGTCTTTGAAAGCCAAACAGATCATCGACCATTTCAAATCCCACCGTACAATCTCCGCTATGCAATCTGGTTTCCGAGCTGGTCATGGGTGCACCTTAGCCACGCTCAAGGTCGTAAACGATATCATAACTGCCATCGATAAAAGACAATACTGTGCAGCCGTCTTCATCGACATGGCCAAGGCTTCCAACTCTGTCAATCACCACATTCTTATCGACAGACTCAACAGCCTTGGTTTCTCAAATGACTGCCTCGCTTGGTTCACCAACTACTTCTCAGACAGAGTTCAGTGTGTCAAATTGGAGGGCCTGTTGTCCGGACCCCTGGCAGTCTCTATGGGGGTTGCCACAGGGTTCAATTCTCGAGCCGACTCTTTTCTCTGTATACATCAATGATGTCGCTCTTGCTGCTGGTGACTCTCTGATCCACCTCTACGCAGACGACACCATTCTGTATACATCTGGCCCTTCTTTGGACACTGTTAACTAACCTCCAGACGAGCTTCAATGCCATACAACTCTCCTTCCGTGGCCTCCAACTGCTCTTAAATGCTAGTAAAACGAAATGCATGCTCTTCAACCGATTGCTGCCTGCACCTGCCCGCCCGTCCAGCATCACTACTTTGGACGGTTCTGACTTAGAATATGTGGACAACTACAAATACCTAGGTGTCTGGTTAGACTGTAAACTCTCCTTCCAGACTCACATTAAGCATCTCCAATCCACAATTACATCTAGAATTGGCTTCCTATTTCGCAACAAAGCATCCTTCACTCATGCTGCCAAACATACCCTCGTAAAACTGACTTATCCTACCAATCCTTGACTTCGGGGATATACTACCCACCACTGCGACCTGTATGCTCTTGTTGGCTGGCCCTCGCTTCATATTCGTCGCCAAACCCACTGGCTCCAGGTCATCTATAAGTCTTTGCTAGATAAAGCCCCACCTTATCTCAGATCACTGGTCACCATAGCATCACCCACCCATAGCACGCCCCCAGCAGGTATCTCTCACTGGTCACCACCAAAGCCAATTCCTACTTTGGCCGCCTTTCCTTACAGTTCTCTGCTGCCAATGACTGGAACAAATGTCAAATCATTGAAGCTGGAGACTCATAGCTCCCTCACTAACTTTAAGCATCAGCTGTCAGAGCAGCTCACAGATCATTGCACCTGTACATAGCTGTAATGGCAGATCTCCTCTTCGTCTGAAGAGGAGTAAGGATCGGACCAAGATGCAGTGTGGTAAGTGTTCATGACGATTTATTAAAAACAAACTCTACACTGAAATACAAAACAATAAACGATGTGAGGAAAACAAAAACAGTACCGTGTGGCGACAAACACTCACACGGAAACAAACACCCACAACTCAAAAGTGAAACCCAGGCTACCTAAGTATGATTCTCAATCAGCGACAACTAACGACACCTGCCTCTGATTGAGAACCATACTAGGCAGAAACAGAAACCAAACATAGAAAAACAAACAGACTGCCCACCCCAACTCACGCCCTGACCATACTAAATAAAGACAAAACAAAGGAAATAAAGGTCAGAACGTGACAATAGCCCATCTGTAAATAGCCCATCCAACTACCTCATCCCCATATTTGTTTTGTTTTTTGCTCCTTTGCACCTCAGTATCTCTACTTGCACATTCATCTTCTGCACATCTATCACTCCAGTGTTTAATTGCTAAATTGTAATTACTTCGCCACTACGGCCTATTTATTGCCTTACCTCTCTAATCTTACCTCATTTGCACACACTGTATATAGATTTTTTATAATGTGTAGACTGTACAACTGTAAGTTAGTTTATTCCATGAATTGGCTTATTCTATGTTGTTGTTGGTGTCGCACTGCTTTGCTTTATCTTGGCTAGATCACAGTTGTAAATGAGAACTTGTTCTCAACTGGCCTACCTGGTTAAATAAAGGACAAATAAAATAAAATAAAAACATTATGGGGATGGCTAGCTACTAGCCACCATAATGTCAATGCGGTAGTATCCCGCACTACAGCTTGTAGTTCCTTCAGCTGTGTAAAGATGTTGATCAGGGTTAGCTTCTAACTAGCTAGCAACAGAATGAGCTAGCTAAGGTTAGCATTATGCAACAAATTGAATGCACCTGGCTAGAAGCAACAATTTGTTAGCTACATTACATAGCCTACACAACAAACGCCATTCATGGCGACAAAATATATTTCTAACTTTACTTTTCGTACCATTAACTTACATGTTTCCTCAAGTCTGACAGAGTTTTTGTAGGCAACCACCTCCACCATCTTTGGTAAGCAGAGTTAACATTTCATAATTACACTGTCTCCTCTTCTCTGCTTGAAGCTGAAGTATTGTTTTAGATGTGGCCAGGGACTTCCTTCCTCATGGTCTTCAGAAGATCCTGCCACTGTCTGTGTGTGTCTGTATTGTCTCCTGAACCTGCTCAATCTCGTTAGGCTCCATTTATTTTTCTAGTTGATTAGGAAACCTTTTTTTCTTGGCATGTAGATACAATCTTTTTACTGTTACAAAATCCTGCTACCGATCATCATTTGGTTTACATACACAGCTGTGATTGGGCGTTTTGGCGCGATGCGTGAAATTGAATTGTATTGGTCCATCTGGTCATGTAACTTGTCACTGACAAACAAGTGCGCAATATTTATGTGCTTGCCATGATGATGTTTATCATTTTTCTAGAATCTGATTGTACTCTGTAACGTATGGTTTTGAAAATGTACTTAAGTACTTTACTTCATTCAAAAAGTACTTAAGTGAAAGTACAGCCTTGAAAAATACAAAAAAAAGTACAAGTACACAGAAAAGCTACTCAATTACAGGAACGTGAGTAGTTGTAATTCGTTACTTACACCCCTGTACTTAAGTATATTTAAGACCAAATACTTTTAGACTTTTACTCAAGTAGTATTTTACTGGGTGACTTTTACTTTTACTCAAGTATGACATTTGTGTACATTATCCACAACTGGAACTGACAGAAGACCCCATGGTGGTGGCCATGTGCTGACTGACCAGCAGGAGTGGTGTACATGATGAGTGCCAGGAATGACATATGGCTGTCCGATATAAAGCAGGCCATTGAGGAGAACAATAACACTTGTCATCCAGCAGCCTACCAACAATCGCCCCTCCTTTTGAAGAGGCACAAGGTTTCTATGAAATACCTTTACCTAGTGCCTTTTGAGAGAAACAACGACGGGCCGAGTATGTTCAGGTACAGCACTATATACTGCATTACCTTTACTATTAATGCACATGCTACTTCACAATATCATATTGGAACTATACAGTAAAAATAACTAACCAAATATATTTAAGAGGGTGATGGTGCTTGACGCTGCTGTGAACCATCACAAGTGTATCTTTCTAAAACTCAGTGCTGTAGGCGGAAACAAGTTCCAGGATATCGTGGGGGAAACATCTCCATGTTCGCAGCTTCTCTGAAGATGGTGTGGTAGGACGTAGGCCATTACTTGGATGCTGCAACGCTGCACACCTCATTGCTCAATGAAATTGAGCAGGCTAGTCAAGGTGAAGGGGTTACCTACACAATATATACAAAAGTATGTGGACACCCCTCCAAATATTTCAGCCACAACCGTTGCTGACAGGTGCATAAAATCGAGCACACAGCAATGCAATCTCTATAGACATACATTGGCAGTGCGCAGTGCGCAAAATTCATCTGTCCTAGGTTGCAACACTCACTACCAAGTTCCAAACTGCCTCTGGAATCAACATCAGCACAATAACTGTTCAGAGCTTCATGAAATGGGTTTCTGTGGCCGAGCAGCCGCACACAAGCCTAAGTTTGCCGACATTGGACTCTGGAGAAGTAGAAACACGTTCAATGGAGTGATGAATCCCGCTTCACCATCTGAAAGTCCGACGGACTAATCTGGGTTTGGCGGATGCCAGGAGAACGCTACCTAATCGAATGCGTAGTGCCAGCTGTAAAGTTTGGTCAAGGCTGTTTTTCATGGTTCGGGCTAGACCCCTTAGTTCCATTGACGGGAAATCTTAATGCTACAGCATACACTGACATTCTAGATGATTCTGTGCTTTCAACTTTGTGGCAACAGTTTGGGGAAGGCCCTTTCCTGTATCAGCATGACAATGCCCCCATGCACAAAGTGATGTCGATACAGAAAGAGATTGTCAAGATCGGTGTGGAAGAACTTGACTGGCCTGCACAGAGCCCTGACCTCAATCCCATCAAACACCTTTGGCATGAATTGGAACATCAACTGCGAGCCAGGCCTAATCGCCCAACATCAGTGCCCGACCTCACTAATGCTCTTGTGGCTGAATGGAAGCAAGTCCCCTCAGCAATGTTCCATCATGTAGTGGAAAGCCTTCCCAGAAGACTGGAGGCTGTTATAGAAGCAAAGGGGGGGACCAACTTCATATTAATGCCTATGATTTTGGAATTAGATGTTCGACGAGCAGGTGTCCACATACTTTTGGTCATGTAGTGTATGTCATTGTGTTGGATAATGTTATGTTCCACTATGCAGTGTTGATTCAGGCATGGTTACGGACCCATCACCGATTCGTGACCCTATACCTGCCCCCAGACTCTTTACTCAACTCTATTATGTATTTTTTTTCAGGATGGAGGTGGAAGGTGTACCATCGTCATCCCAATGATCGTGCCACCCTCCTGGATGAGGCATGTGACGACATCAATGCAGACCAATGTCAAGCTTGGATTTGCCATTCCTAAAGGTTTTTCCAGCGGTGCATGAACAATGAGGACATTCACTGTGATGTGGTGAGAATTTATGGCCAAATGCTCGAGGCTTGATGCAAATGAATGCGTGCTAAACTTTGTTTTATTTTCATTCATTTCATTTAGTTTCTTACATTTGATGTAACAGTACACCTAAGATGCAATATTTTAGCATGAATGATTGTAGAGGATGCCTTCATTGATCACACCATTGATTACACATTGGATAGATATTATGGAAATGATACCTTTTCTTTACATTTTGTTGGGTAATGTAAGCGTATTGCCTACTGTGAAAACTGTGTAATCTACTGTAATTTACAGTACTGTAGCATATCACTTTCAGCTCTTCTAGGGGTGATTTGAAATACGCATCTTGCATTGTTTGCTATTGGATTAACTATTGGTTAAAACAACTAAATTGAAAATATATAATTATGTAGTGTTTTTTTTAAATTAAACCAATGTTCTCATTACATTTCACAATAAAATTATATTTTGAATTAATGGTTGTGTGGCTACAATTCAAATGAATGCACAATAAAAGGTTTTGAATAAAAGACTAGCTGCATTACAAGTGTCACCAGTTTGAAGTTTTGAACTAAGAGTTGTTCAAATGTACCACATACTTGTGAAAATAGTACCAACGAGATAAAAAAAAAACTGTACTATCCTTGGGGGGGACCAGAAGTCCTCACAAGGACAGTAAAACATGGAAAATTCGGATAAGTGGGGACATTTCGCTAGTCCCCACAAGGAAAACTGCTAGGATTTTGAATGGGAATCTATTGTTTGGTCCGTAAAGTAAAGTGTGTGTGTGTGTGTGTGTGTGTGTGTGTGTGTGTGTGTGTGTGTGTGTGTGTGTGTGTGTGTGTGTGTGTGTGTGTGTGTGTGTGTGTGTGTGTGTGAGTGTGTGTGTGTGTGTATGTGTGTGTGTGTGTGCCCATGAGAGAGGGAAAGGTACTCAATGATATATTTTAATTTGTTTAACACTTTTTTGGGGGGTTATTACATGATTCCATGTGTGTTATTTCATAGTTTTAATGTCTTCAATATTATTCTACAATGTAGAAAATAGTACAAATAAAGAAAAACCCTTGAATGAGTAGGTGTGTCCAAACTTTTGACTGGTACTGTACCTTACGCAGAGTCACGGATGACGGGACTGCTCTATGATCACACCCCAATGGGCTGCTAATGGCAGCTATTGAGAGCCCTGGAATTGTGTCTCGGGGGTTAAATGCTTGCATATTGTTGCAACCCTACTGGAATAATTGCCAGCTGCTGATTGACTCACTAGAATAATAGCCCAAGGCAGCCCAATCACTCAGGCTCATATTATTTATGAAAGTGGCACTTGAATGTCAATAGCAATAAATGGTACAGTCATGAAAGGGAATTCACAGATACAGGATGAATGCAATAGTCATGGGCCTCTTCTCCGACACAGAATTAAACTAACAGAACATTATTATATCAATAGAACATTACTTTTTCTGTATAACGCACTTAATTCTGATGTTGTCGTGGTAACCTGGAGTGAAAAGTCAAAAGTGCTGAGTTAAATGTACCATGGCAATGACTTTACTATGCCGCTGCTACAGTGGACAACTGATTATCAGGTCATTTTGGTGGGGCTCTTTTTAAAGTTTCCGGCCACAGGACCAAATACTGAAAATGTTTCATTTACATTACGTTAGTCCTCTACCACATAACCATAGGTTATAATGGCAGTTATGAAGTAAACAAACACAGGATTCCCATGAGACCATTGGCAATTCCCCAGGATCGCAAAGAACAATCCCTGCACCTCCCTAGAAACAATGATGCATGAATAGCATCAGTAATGATATAAATGAGTAATACACTATCCCAGCAGCGGCTACATTTAATCTGTAGTCATGGTTATGCATGATATACTGTAAAGGCATTGAGTCTGTTATTTTACATGATACGGGGATGCTGGGAAGCAAGATGAGTGAGAGAATCTCCATACACGCAAAGCTAAGGAATGTGAATGCATGCATACATTGAGCATCAAGCGGTGAACATTCCCTTTGGGAATTCTGCTGATTGTAGGACAATTAGATGAAGTCTTATTTTGGATTCCCAATGAAGGCATGCTGCTGAGGTAATTGTATTCAACAGAAATGTCTGTTCAAAAAATAGTTGTTGAATATACGCAGACATCAGATGTATATAGAATCAAAACTAGATTATGACCAATAAAAATGTTTGTCATTACAAAATTTTATTTATTTTCAAATTAAGATTGAATCAACGTTGACTGGCTGTGTACTTCAGACTTCATATTGTCCTACAGTCAAGCTCTTCTTCAAATGTTACCCTTGTTGTTAACCAAACACTATAGAGAACAAATAATAATGAGAAGAGACCATCATACATACAGTATATCAGTACAATTTTATAAAATTAAATGTTCCTGGCTAAATAATTTCTTACAATAATGCTGGGACAGCTGGTTTACTGATAGGTAAGTACAAGGTAGTCAGAAACAGCTAAACTTGCTATGATTCACAAACATAAATGGGTGCTTAATAGCCTACTGTTGCTGTGGAAACACGTTTTCTGAACCTGTGTGAGTAGCCTTCTGTAACTACTTCCTGTCTGGCTGCCCCTCGAGTCACACAAGAAGCCTGGAACAGTTGGGAGTTAACAAATAGGAAATAAAGCAGGGAGTAAAAGAGTGATTAGATTGTATAGAGTGTATATTGGTACAGTACTGTGACCTGAGAGACAGAAAAACCTCAAATCAATTATTGACGGTGAGGTGCACAGGAACAAAGCATGCCAAATGAACTGCTGTTAATGAATGACCCAAAAAATGACATCCTTAATCTAGCCTAATATTCTTCCGAATTGAATGCTGGTTGAGAGAATTTCATTCAGGTGGGGAATTTTGGTAATTGGGCAAGCTCTGGATAATTTTCACCATATAAACATGGTGGCAACCATGCGTGTTGAGTTACAGAGCTTCAGAATTGAACAGCAATAATTATTCAAACTCGGAGTAGAAAATGTGTATACTGTATATCACTTCCATTCAACTATTGTATTCACTGTAAAATATTAACTATGCTATCTTTGAATGTTTAACATATTATGTTTCTGGGAAATCCCCATGGCTTCAGCAAAATGCTGCTCCCATTTTGAATGAATGTCATAAAATGTAGATTCATATTTTAGCGCTGTCTCATTTGAAATGCTAGACAATTGTAAACTAAGCAAAATGGGAGAGTTTGATATATTGCACAACATACTGAATCTGTATAGTGTTTGTGATGAAATATTCAGTTGTCTTCATGCTATTATCACAATAAAACATCCTATCATTGATGCTTTTACATAGGTACAGTGTCCTGGGATAATGGATTATTACAAGATCATGGTTTTTAATTCATAACTGACTTTCTTAATTATACCAGTCTGACAAATATTTTCATACTTTTTAATAAAGAGAGCTGTTTCAGGTGAATATGTCTCATCTTTCCATGAGCCGTTTCCTCAAACTTAACAAATGCATCTCATCAAAGGTCTATGAGACGGAGAAGAGCAGTCCTGTCAGACAGTGGATTTTAATTAAAGGCTAAACAAATATCACTGCTGCTGCTGCTGTAAATGGGCCAATGATGGCAGTGATGGAGATGCTAAAACAAGTCCCGTCTGTTGCCTAGAATATGCAATTACTTGGGGCAGACAACCAAGGCAAGTTGGATGTTGTTTGCAAATTAACAGCAATTTGGGAATCCCTATTTTGTGAATAAAATGTTTGTTTTAAAGTTCAATGTCCAGCTATCTTTTTTAAGATATTGCATAACTGGAAGTTAGCCACAATAACGCCCTGCACCGTGTGCAAAATTCAATAAGGTACTTCACATAGTTCTAGATTGCAATATAATTTCAGCAGATGTCCAATACAAAACTGTGGTGAGCATTCAGGCTACTGCACACAGAAAGTACTGTCCACAGGGGCACAATTAGGACCCATAAACCTCAGTCAGAGGCTAGAACCTTTGCTCCAGCCTCAAGCTGGAACACTCGTGGGATGCAGACAGATGTAACCAGTCTGGATAGTCAAACAGTCCCTTAAAACGACCGTTGCCTTCTTATTATTGATCCCGTTCTATCTGTATCCTCGGTTGAATTACATCTGGTAATGTGGAGAGCATTTCATCTGGAGGCAGCTGCCTGGAGGTTTTGGTTGAGTCTGCCCAGGGCTCAGAGCTAATGACCCTCCACAGCCCTCATGTTGACACGATGAGGGGCCCAGTGACCAGGCAGTGTGCTTACGGTCATGGCCGCTGACAGCAGGGACCTTTAGAGTAAGCTGCTTTCAAGACTGACATCACTGCTGAGTGTCTAAACGTTTTTAGTTTAATAAGATGTGTGAAAATTGGTCAAGAAGGTTAAAAAGACAATGTATGTAAGAACTTCCCTTTGAACAAAATGTTCTAATGTACATACGGAAATAAAACGTTGATAATAATCATAGTAACGTCCAGCAGAAGCAGAGTTTGAGAGGCCATTATTCCACAATTCATAGCAGCCTTTTCTGACCAGTCCCCTAGACATGCAAGCTTGGGTACTGTCGTTGAAAATACACATTTTTGTTTTGAGAAAAAATCCTATCTGTTTCACGCCTGTCTAGGAGAATCATATGAATACGTAAATAATACATTCTGTTTGTAGTTTGTCTGAGTTTTTCAACCTTTTTATCGCAAACTGCCAAAATAAAGGGAAAGTCCCCATTCTTTAGATCCCTTTCCTGGTATTTCTCAAGAATCAGCAGTCAAACGTCAGCACCAAGGGATAGATTATTGTTCAAATTGCATATCAGAGTATGTGTACGCTCAGTATTCTAGAGGCTTCTTCCTAACACCCGGGCACACATGATTATAAACTCAGGATAAGCTGGTGGACAGGGACTGACAACATACACACACATTCCACTGCTGATTGTATTTTTTCCCCACAGTTTGTTGTATATTTTAAACATAAAGCTGGTGGAGAGGAAACTGAAAGTAGCATCAACCCTGAGAGAACAGTAGAGCAGCCTGAGATGCACAGCTGTAGCCTCCACAGACAGTGCTATAGATATACAAGTATTATCTAGTGTCAAACAGAATCATAATGATTTGAGAGATGTCACATTTTTATGAGAGGTAAAGTCCTCTGGTAACTGCACACAGTGCACAGGTTGGCCAATAATATCACACACACACACACACACACACACACACACACACACACACACACACACACACACACACACACACACACACACACACACACACACACACACACACACACACACACACACACACACACACACACACACACTCACACACACACACACAGCTACAGAACATTTACATTACAAAACCCTTTTTCCCAAGGGCAAAATAACGATTTATTTTGCCTAATACATGGAAGAGTAGTAGCTAATACTACTTCTTAGTAGCTAATACATGGAAGAGTAGTAGCTAATACTACTTCTTAGTAGCTAATACATGGAAGAGTAGTAGCTAATACTACTTCTTAGTAGCTAATACATGGATTACTCACTTGAACAGGGGGGTGGAGTGCAATCCCCTGGCCTTCACCCCTTGCATGCCCCCTGTGTCTCCCCAAAAGGATGGGGTCAGGGGACTTGTTTCTTGACACTTATTTTCACTGTCACAAACGACTTACTGTCACACTGCACAGATGGCTGTCTAACAGTTGCACTTAACTGTTTAACAGTTGCACCATCACACGTGGAGTGAACGGGTGGAATTCTGAGGGGGGGGGGGCAGGGGAAAGGCAGTGGAGGGGGTGAGGGTTGGGGTAAAGGGCGAAGTGATGAATGGGTTTGGGACCCAGGGAAGACATACAGCACTGTTGCCTCTTCTTAGTAGTTTACGGCCGGCATCCTCTTCCTCATATTTCTCCAGCCGTCTGGTCCTGGACCTGGTCGGTTAATGTGAATCACCTTTCCTTTACCCATCAGAGAAGCGATTTTTCCTTATCAATCAGGAAGATTTGCATTGTCCTCTATTCATAAAAAATGTAACTTGACCAACCACCAATATCCTCTTGTTCCTGATTGTCATAATGCTGATCACATCTCTGTCTATACTGTGTTAAGATACATGGCTCTGAATGTATTGCAATCAAAAACATGTGTTCATGAAATGGGAAGCCATGTTTCTGGATTAAAGTTTGCCACAAATGGGTTATATTTTAAGTTTTCAGTAACTTGAAAAAATGCGTATTGACCACACTGGTCACTTTTTATATGTATATTTGTAATCTTCTAATCTCTCCTCTATCTACTCTATTTTGGAAATAATGTATTTGGGAGCGTTACTCATTTTTCTGACACACTGTATTCTATTTATCATGGTTTGTCACCAGGAGTGGCTGATGAGAACAGTGATGATGATGAGGAGGAGGAGGAGGGCCACCTGTACTCTCCCAACCCCAAACAGTCCTCCTCCGAGAGTGACTATGATGACATTGCTAACTACCTAGACTCAAACCCAGAGCAAGGAAACTGAATGAGCTGGATAGAGATTTGTTTATATCTCCAGTTTTCTGTTAATGTAAAAGAGCAGCTAGCTAATTACAATATATTTTTTTCTATTATTTTTATACGTATATATCATTTTTAGATTTCTTGAAAACAACAACAATACAATACACAGATAGTGGGTACGCTTGCCCCCATCCGCCCGAGACGCTGGCAAGGCAAGGCCCAGCCAAATTTTCCAAGGGTGGGAAAAACCAAGCCCCGCCAGACGCCCAGGCGGGCATGGAAGCAAGCGTACCCATAACTACCAGGACCACATCGCTCACAGCATGAAACCAAACCACAAAACATACAATAATCCCACTCTCACCTCTGATTGGAGGACCTCTGACATTTTTGCTGTACATTTGTGTATATAATTATTCCAACACTCATCAATTCCACCCTTCAGACAGCCACACTGGCACGGCTTAAAGATCAAAAGATATCTTTACAAAAAAGCAATCACAAACTTGAATCTACATTTAGTTGAGTTCATTCTACAAGTCATACACACTATATGGAATTAATAGCAACATCCTGCATTAATAAATCATTAGAATCCTCTCATAGTACCCAGAGGTTATTGATTGTGTCGTTTTTGAAGTTGTTGGCACCAATTAATTTTATTTTGAGCAAATCTTTCAGAATCAATATGAGTGTTTGTATTCTCTGTCATTTTGAATGGGTTTTTGTTCTTTAGTGACAGCATTGAAATTGCTTTTAATTAACCGCATCATAATTTTTCATCAGACTTGTAAATCACATTATTATTTTTGTTATATGATTGTTCATATTGTCATTGATCATGAAAATGATTCTGTCATTGATATTTCTCACACTATCAATTCCAATTAACTGGTAGCGTCAACAGTTAAGACATTAAACATTGTTCAGGGGAAAATGGTTTCCAGCTCATTTAGACATCAGTAAAGTGGCACCTATGTACTGAATTGAAAATGTGTCTGAATTTGAATGACTGTAGAAGTGTATACCATGTGTGACCAATCCTCCTCCTGGAGGGCACTTGAGTACAGTATGCAGACCTTTGCTTCAGCCTGTGGCAGGTAGCCTCAAGGTTAGAGCATTGGGCCAGTAACCGAAAGGTTGCTGTTTTGAATCCCAAAGCTGATAAGGTGAAACATCTGTCACTGTGCTCTTGAGCAATGCACTTAACCCCAATTGCTCCAGGGGCGCTGGACAATGGTGACCATGGCAGTGACCCCAAGGAGTTGGGATATGCAATAAACACATTTATAACAAATATAAGCACCCACCCAAAATTATTTTTACACCTGATTCAACTAATGCTGATTTGATTAGCAATCAGATGTGTGAGATTAAGGCTTGAACTAAATCCTAAAGAGGAGTACTCTCCAGGAAGAGGGCACCAGGAGGAATGTTGGTCACCAGGAAGAGGGCACCAGGAGGAGGGTAGGCTCCAGGAAGAGGGCACCAGGAGGAATGTTGGTCTCCAGGAAGAGGGCACCGGGAGGAGGGTTGGTTACCAGGGGGAGGGCACCAGGAGGAGGGTTGGTCATCAGGAAGAGGGCACCAGGAGGAGGGTTGGTCTCCAAGAAGAGGGCACCAGGAGGAGGGTTGGTCTCCAGGAAGAGGGCACCAGGAGGAGGGTTGGTCACCAGGAAGAGGGCACCAGGAAGAGGGTTGGTCTCCAAGAGGAGGGTCGGTCACCCTGGGTCGTGTTCAGTAAATTAAATGTTGTCCAATAAATACAGACACAGATTTCAGTTGGAGAACCCTGCTATAGTTTGTACATGGTAGGCAAAACAGGCCCTGTCAGAATAACACATGGCACAGGGCGGTAATGTTGGGTGTGCCCCGGTCTTATTCATAGGCGGCCCCAGTGCTCTGTGGGATAACACAACATCAGTCAGGTACTGCAGGGGACAGCCCTGTCCTAGGCTCCACTCTCCTCCTGGCGGGAAGTCGTTTCTCAAGGCGATGATGGAAGACGTCCGGAGGCTGGGCAGGAGGAGTAAATCACTGTGCCTCCCCTTCCGTACCCCTGCAGGTGCTGGCATCGGCCGCAGGATTTATGACCATCTTTGTTTCATTTTTGTAGGGAGGCGACTCGCGCTCTGTCACCCTCCTCTTGTTATTGTGGTTATTATTAATGGAGGGAGGTTCCCAGGTACTGTACTCCTGTGTGCCATCGGCCTGATATCTCTCTGCCGCCTCGGATTTGACCATTGTCTAGTGTGGTTTTATGTCTACATAAACACCCTGTCATATATAATAAAGGATTCAGTGACTTAACCATTTTTCACACGGTCTTGAAAAGTGCAAAGGGAATGCCATATCTGCTGCAAAAGGAAATCAAACTGCTGACCTGAACTGGGCAATAAAATATCCAGCCACATCCCCTCAACCATACTGAATAATTGAACATTGTCCACAGAGGATGGTGTGAAAATGAGGTTGACTGCCATGTTCAATAACGAAAGCAATGTCATTGTACTGCTCCTTGGTAGGACTTTGTAAATGATTTCAGACAATAATGTTTCATAATATTGTGTTCATACTACACATTGTTTGGTGTGATAATCTAAGTGTACCAGTAGCCAATTCTTTCTCAAGACTGCACCATTGTCTGAATGTAATACTTAAAGATCATGAACAGTCAAAATCATGTTTTTCATGAAATTGGATATTATTTGGATGAAACCAGATGAACGTATGATGACCAAAGTATGACAAATGACTGTTGCTTCTACATTGATCAAGTTTGACCATAAAGTTACTGGTCCCCTCCACCATGTTAAACACTTGGATTCATTGTTAAGAGGACAAGGTCACATCACCTTAACTCTCATTTTAATACACCAATGGTAACATGATATTCTCTTACCTAATTTAAATAAGTACCGCCTTGTAAACAACATCTGAGAAAGTGAGTTTGCGGAGGGGTGTTGTTTAAATAGTGTCAGTAAATATAATTAAAAGTTTAAACTATTAATCTATGGCAAAGATACTTATATGTTTCCTACTTCATCTGTGTCTAGTTAGCTAGTTAGTGGCAGGCTAGGTCTCCAGCCAGCATGGAATAAAAGGGGGGGAAGGGTCGTTCAATCTCTGATGCAGTTGTCATGTCAACACATACGTTAGTGCTGCTGTGAACCCCATCACAAGAGACATGACAATCATTGATGCAATTTCAATGTTTTTTTTTAGTTACTTTGTGTATCACCAAATTTGTTTGAGATTATTTTAATGCAACACTAATCACTGCATCCAAGTTTCTTGACATATGCTTTTCAAATAACTGTCAGCCTGTCTTTTCAAACTTCCTGGTAGTTAGCCATAAGAGGAAAAGTAATTTTTCTCAAATATTTTGCATTTCTATCTCCCCAAAAATATTGTGAGGATATAGATTTTTTGCCACTCAAATGGCTATTTTACATGGGACCCAGAATGACTGTTCGGGACCTTTAACGCACTCAAGTCCTCCTTTTTCAATTGGGTGAAATTGAAACCTTTCACTTGCCATTTGATTTGAGAGGTACTTGTATGTTTTGTATCTATTATGCCCCTCACTGACCATCATGGTCAATGACAGACATAAACAAAGGCAGAAACACAATACACTTCCTTGTGATGTCTCTCTTGACACTATTTACTGCAAATTGCCATGGCCCCATGACAACTGGAAAACTCATTAGAGCTGAGTAATGAGCATCCTACTAATACAGAGTGGGAGGGAGATAAAGCACTGAATAGAGAATTACGGTTTCTATCACACACTTTGTGATTGTTAGGCATTTTTCAATTTAATTAAACAGTCACAAATCTGGTTGTAAAGCTCAGAAGCTTTACATCCATAATATAATAATAATTGTTCCTCAAATGCAGTGTATGATATATCATTGTGTAGCTCTGTGTCTCTGTTTAAATCCAATGTAAAAGGCACCATTTCAAATATTTTCAAAAGACAGAATCAAGGCAGTCGGTCACATATGGATGATATCTGGGGGAAATGGATGCTGAGGGCTGGCATACTGTTGGTAAGCATAAATGTTAGATTTGTTTAATAAGATAGAAGTGCATTACATTGTTGCACCTGTTTTTGGGTGATTTGGAAGATGCAATGACAGGCAGTATTCAGAAAGTCTGTCTTGGTCAGGGGTGATGAATTCATTTACAATCAGATGTTTTCCCCTCTTTTATTGGTGCTGCAGGGCAGATAGAGTTCAAAGAGTGACATTATTTTGAATCTTCACATGGAGTGGTGGAGAAATACACTCTATCCAAGCTTAGTGGAGGTATCGACTGCAAAGTTACTACTTCTCTTACAGTATGTCACTTCCAATGGCCAGAGACTCCTCAGGCTGGCAGGTTACACTTCAGCAGCTGAGCTCTCTCAGTGCCTGTTAGTCCCACACAGACTAGCCTACTCTTGTCCAGGGCCTTAGCATCACAAATGGATGAAAACCGATACACGTTGGATACAAGCTTGGAATGTGGTAGAAATGCTCTTTGGGACGTAGTAATTGATATTAGAAGGGGTGCCCTAAACATTGGGGCATGGCAATCCTATTATTATTATTATTATTATTAAAATACTGAATCAGATTTTGGAAAGGTGATATTACTGTTGACTTTTTGTTGCCATATATAATAAGAAATCTAGTGTATTTGTGAGTCCGGGACCAGTCTTCAACAATATGCCATTATATTTCATAAGCAACCTGCCTAAAGTGGTAGAAATGGCCTGGAAACACCAGAAGTCTACCTGTAAACACCTCAAATTGTGTTGAACTACTACATGAATTACCTCAACAAATGTCTTTAAAAGGTTAAAAAAAATGCCATGTTATCAGGTAAAAAATTCCCAACACATCCTAGGAGTTACATTATGTAGCTAATTTATTGAGAACATGGCTAATTTACTCTGAATATGGCCTTAAACAGGAGATGGTTATTCAAACATAGGCTTTTACATTAGACTACAATTTATGCAATATCACCTTGATCTGTATACATCTGGCCCTTCTTTGGACACTGTATTAACAACCCTCCAGACGAGCTTCAATGCCATACAACTCTCCTTCCGTGGCCTCCAACTGCTCTTAAATACAAGTAAAACTAAATGCATGCTTTTCAACCGATCGCTGCCTGCCCCTGCCCGCCCGTCCAACATCACTACTCTGGACGGTTCTGACTTAGAATATGTGGACAACTACAAATTCTAGGTGTCTGGTTAGACTGTAAACTCTCCTTCCAGACTCACTTCAAACATCTCCAATCCAAAGTTAAATCTAGAATTGGCTTCCTATTTCGCAACAAAGCATCCTTCACTCATGCTGCCAAACATACCCTCGTAAAACTGACTATCCTACCGATCCTTGACTTCGGGGATGTCATTTACAAACTAGCCTCCAATACCCTACTCAATAAATGGGATGCAGTCTATCACAGTGCCATCTGTTTTGTCACCAAGGCCCCATATACTACCCACCACTGCGACCTGTACGCTCTTGTTGGCTGGCCGTCGCTTCATACTCGTCGCCAAACCCACTGGCTCCAGGTCATCTACAAGTCCCCCCTTATCTCAGCTCGCTGGTCACTATAGCAGCACCCACCTGTAGCACGCGCTCCAGCAGGTATATCTCTCTGGTCACCCCCAAAACCAATTCTTCCTTTGGCCGCCTCTCCTTCCAGTTCTCTGCTGCCAATGATTGGAACGAACTACAAAAATCTCTGAAACTGGAAACACATCTCCCTCACTAGCATTAAGCACCAGCTGTCAGAACAGCTCACAGATTACTGCACCTGTACATAGCCCATCTATAATTTAGCCCAAACTACCTCATCCCCTACTCTATTTATTTATTTTGCTCCTTTGCACCCCATTATTTTGATTTCTACTTTGCACATTCTTCCACAGCAAATCTACCATTCCAGTGTTTTACTTGCTATACAACACTCCTTCCGTGGCCTCCAACTGCTCTTAAACGCTAGTAAAACCAAATGCATGCTTTTCAACCGTTCGCTGCCTGCCCGACTAGCATCACCACCCTGGATGGTTCCGACCTAGAATATATGGACATCTATAAGTACCTAGATGTCTGGCTAGACTGTAAACTCTCCTTCCAGACTCATATCAAACATCTCCATTCCAAAATCAAATCTAGAATCGGCTTTCTATTTCGCAACAAAGCCTCCTTCACTCACGCCGCCAAACTTACCCTAGTAAAACTGACTATCCTACCGATCCTCGACTTCGGCGATGTCATCTACAAAATGGCTTCCAATGCTCTACTCAGCAAACTGGATGCAGTTTATCACAGTGCCATCCGCTTTGTTACTAAAGCACCTTATACCACCCACCACTGCGACCTGTATGCTCTAGTCGGCAGAAATGGCCTAGAAACACCAGAAATCTACCTGTAAACCACTTTAATTTTTAATCAGGGATCACCTTAAAAACATGTTATCAAGTTTAAACATTGCCAACACACCATAGGAGATACATTATATAGCTAATTTATTGAGACCATGGGTAACAACAGTCAACATATAATATTAATTCTAAACTCAGCAAAAAAATAAACGTCCTTTCGCATCCAACTGCATTTATTTTCAGCAAACTTAACATGTGTAAATATTTGTATGAACATAACAAGATTCAACAACTGAGACATAAACTGAACAAGTTCCACAGACATGTGACTAACAGAAATGTGTCCCTGAAAAAAGGGGGGAGGTCAAAATCAAAAGTATCAGTCAGTATCTGGTGTGGCCACCAGCTGCATTAAGTACTGCAGTGCATCTCCTCCTCATGGACTGCACCAGATTTGCCAGTTCTTTCTGTGAGATGTTACCCCACTCTTCCACCAAGGTACCTGCAAGTTCCCGGACATTTCTGGGGGGAATGGCCCCAGCCTTCACCCTCTGATCCAACTGGTCCTAGACGTGCTCAATGGGATTGAGATCCGGGCTCTTCGCTGGCCATGGCAGAACACTGACATTCCTGTCTTGCAGGGAATCACGCACAGAAAGAGCATTATGGCTGGTGGCATTGTCATGCTGGAGGGTCATGTCAGGATGAGCCTGCAGGAAGGGTACCACATGAGGGAGGAGGATGTCCTCCGTGTAACGCGACTCGTCAGTGAAGAGCAGTTTTTGCCAGTCCTGTCTGGTCCAGCGATGGTGGGTTTGTGCACATAGGTGATGTTGTTGCCGGTGATGTCTGGTGAGGACCTGCCTTACAACAGGCCTACAATGCCTCAGTCCAGCCTCTCTCAGCCTATTGCAGACAGTCTGAGCATTGATGAAGAGATTGTGCATTCCTGATTTATCTTGGGCAGTTGTTGTTGCCATCCTGTACCTGTCCCGCAGGTGTGGTGTTCGAATGTACCGATCCTGTGCAGGTGTTCTTACACGGGGTCTACCACTGCGAGGATGATCAGCTGTCCGCCCTGTCTCCCTGTAGCGCTGTCTTAGGCGTCTCACAGTATGGACAATGCAATTTATTGCCCTGGCCACATCTGAAGTCCTCATGCCTCCTTGCAGCATGCCTAAAGTTCATTCACGCAGATGAGCAGGGACCCTGGGCATCTTTCTTTTGGTGTTTTCTAGAGTTAGTAGAAAGGCCTCTTTAATGTCCCATGTTTTCATAACTGTGACCTTAATTGCCTACCGTCTGTAAGATGTTAGTGTCTTAACGACCGTTCCACAGGTGCATGTTCAGTAATTTTTTGGGGTCATTGAACAAGCATGGGAAACAGTGTTTAAACCCTTTCCAATGAAGATCTGTGAAGTGATTTGTATTTTTATGAATTATCTTTTAAAGACAGGGTCCTGAAAAAGGGACGTTTCTGAGTTCTGCTGAGTTTAGTTAGCTACCCAGCTAACTAAAGGATGTCCTGGTGGAAAATGGTAAAGAACCAACAGGGATCGGTGTGAACATACCATAGGATGTTCCCTATTAGCTGGGTAGCTAGCTGGGCAATTCAACCTTTTTGTAAATACCAATACTAACCTACATTACAGTTAGCACCTAACCAAAACTTAATCCAATGGAAAATGTTGCTAGTTCCAAACTGTGGTTGTAATATGAGGGAAATAAGCTTTTAATACACAAAGTAGATCAATCAGTTAGGCAAGCTGGCAATCTAATAGATAATTTGCATAGATTACAGAACATCTCAATGCTGACCAAATACCTGTGATGGCTTTTGACCAACCACTGTTTGCTCTTGCAAAGTTTGTTTAGTAGAGCTTTTCTAAGGCTTATGGAAAGCAAATGTCTGTGGTTCAGTTTGGTGGACTGCACATAGAGATGGCCCTCTGGCACACAATAGGATAACTTTTGGATGGCGCAGGTTGGACAGCTGACTTGTGTGATGCTGGCGTGGCAACTTCAGGGACACCAGGCTCATTCTTAAAGGCAGCATACTTGACTAAAACCAGGCACATTATTCAAGTTAATTTACTTTCATTGTCAAAACTCCTGAAAGATGATTGGCTGTTGGAGTCCACATGCACTTCTGTTATTCCATGGAAAGCAGACATTATTCATAGGTGTCCAACCTTCCAGTTCTGGAACATTGTTCTTGAATAGTGCGTACGTCCCAGTACATCACTGGGGCTGAGATTCCTCCCATCCAGGACTTCTATACCAGGCATTGTCAGAGGAAGGCCCTTACAATTGGCAAAGACTTCAGACACCCAAGTCATATAATGTTCTCTGCTAACGCACGGCAAGCGGTATCGGAGCACCAAGTCTGGGGCCAAAAGGCTCCTTAACAGCTTCTATCCCCAAGCCATAAGACTGCTGAACAGTTAATCAAATGCCCACCAGGACTATTTACATCGACCCCATATTTTATTCCTTTTTTTTTGCACTGACACTTTTTATCACATTTCAGGTAAGACCCAAACGCACTGTGTCGAAGTAACAATGTTTATTACATCAACGTAAAGGCAGGCAGGGGTCAACAATCCAAAGTAGTGGGGCAAAGGTACCGGACGGCAGGCAGGCTCAAGGTCAGGTCAGGTAGAGGTCAGTAATCCAGAGTAGTGGGGCAAAGGTACAGGAAGGCAGGCAGGCTCAAGGTCAGGTCAGGTAGAGGTCAGTAATCCAGAGTAGTGGGGCAAAGGTACAGGACGGCAGGCAGGCTCAGGGTCAGAGCGGGCACAAAAGGTTAAAACAGTAACAGAAACTGGAACCCCCTGCCCCAAGGTCGAACCTTCAGGAGACACCTCACCACGTAAGCCGGTTGGCAATCGATGAGACGGGGAAGAGGGGTGGACCTGGAAACAGGAGACAAAGGGCTGTGAGACATGGGTTTAACTCTGGACACATGAAAGGTAGGATGTATACCCAATACCACGGGAACCTGCGGAGACTCAATGACTGGAACGAATTGCAAACATCACTGAAGTTGTAGACTTATAGTTGAAGTTGGAAGTTTACATACACTTAGGTTGGAGTCATTAAAACTCGTTTTTCAACCACTCCACAAATGTCATGTTAAAAACTATAGTTTTGGTCATTTACGACATCTACTTTGTGCATGACACAAGTCATTTTTCCAACAATTGTTTACAAACAGACTATTTCACTTATAATTCACTGTATCACAATTCCAGTGGGTCAGAAGTTTACATACAGTAAGTTGACTGTGCCCTTAAACAGCTTGGAAAATTCCAGAAAATTATGTCATGGTTTTAGAAGCTTCTGATAGGCTAATTGACATCATTTGAGTCAATTGGAGGTGTACCTGTGGATGTATTTCAAGGCCTACCTTCAAACTCAGTGCCTCTTTGCTTGACATCATGGGAAAATCAGAAGAAATCAACCAAGACCTCTGAAAAAACATTGTAGACCTCCACAAGTCTGGTTCATCCTTGGGAGCAATTTCCAAATGCCTGACGGTACGATGTTCATCTGTACAAACAATAGTACGCAAGTATAAACGCCATGGGACCACGCAGCCGTCATACCTCTCAGAAAAAAGACCATAATTGGCCATCGTTATGTTTGGAGAAAAGGGGAGGCTTGCACCATCCCAACCGTGAAGCACGTGGGTGGCAGCATCATGTTGTGGGGGTGCTTTGCTGCAGGAGGGACTGGTGCACTTCACAAAATAATGGCCTCACGATGAAGGAAAATTATGTGGCTATGTTGAAGCAACATCTCAAGACATCAGTCAGGAAGTTAAAGGTTGGACGCAAATGGGTCTTCCAAATGAACAATGATTTGAAAGGGTGCACTAACCATTCTCATTGGACCAGTGGATACAGACATCATTGTACTCCTTTCTGTGCTGTTCTTCCATTTTAACAAGGATTATCCAACCCTAAAGCTGTGGGTTACTTTTGGTATGGGTAAACACTACCAGGAGATTTGTATCAACACCATCTATGAGAAGCTTGGAATGCACAACCGCTTCCACGCATTCACAGGTTGTGGTACAACCTCACAGTTACATGGAAAGAGCAAAAAGACAGCTTGGGTTGCATGAAAGTCATTTCCAGAGGTGACTGATGCCTTCATTCCATGGCAGCTGAACTATTTCAAACACTTGATCTGGATTAATCCACTTTCACATTGGTTGAGCGATACACCTGTTTTGTCCATAACAAGTTAACCAGCCTAGATTTTGTCAATGATCTGAGAAAAGATATCTTCAACAAGAGGTCATTCCCGATGGAGAACATCTCCATCGCTGCTGCGATATTCAAACCGAGCAGTGTACCAAACAAGCATTTGGTCAACAAGTCTGAAAACCATCCAATTGGCACCTTCACCAGAAAGATTAGGATGGGCTATAAAAAAACAGTTGATTCCTGGACAACTTTGCGGACACTCTTACTAAGGGCTGACAAAGTTTGTAGAGAACTCTTGAGGTGTGGCTGCAAAAGTGAGCCCATCTTGTCACGAATCCCGCCGAAGATGGTTCCTCTTCCTGTTCGGGCGGAGCTCGGCGGTCGTCATCGCCGGCCTACTAGCTTCCACCGATCCCCTTTTCTGTTTCAGTTAGTTTTGTCTGATTAGTTTCACCTGTTTCTTGTTTGGGTTTTGTTTTGGGGCTATTTAAACCCGTTAGGCCCGCCTGCTTTTGTGCTGGCTTGTTTTTCTGTTCATGTGTGTGGGTTATTGTGGGTTCCTTTTTCCGGACCGTTTCGTCCTGTTTGTTTGGACGTGGTATTTTATGCGCCCTTGTGTTTAGCGTGACCGTTACTCTGTTCCTGGAATAAAGACCCACGTTATTACTAACCCTGCTCTCTGCGCCTGACTCCTCCACCCACTACTCCTAGAAGCCGTGACATATCTGTTCTTGGAAGTGTTGATGACAGAATGCTAGATTATCATGCACTGCATTATGCTGGCATATGTGTACCAGGGCCCTACGTTTTTATTTTCTTCGCTAATCACAATTTAAGGAATACATTTGATGTTTTATTACCAGGGGTTGGAACCAAAATTATTTTCCAATAATAATTATTTTCCAATTCTGAACAGAACCATTATTATGTTCTACTGACCAGAAAAATAAAGTTCTGAATCAGTTAGAACCAAATAAAAGTTTTGGTTTATATCATTCCTTTCGGTTCCTTTTTAAACCTCTGAAATCGACTTTTGTTTTTACATCTAATTCGACATTAAATAACTTCACCAATCAGTGCGGACAGAGCGGCTTGCTATGGAGCGGGTAAACGATTTAATCTGTATAGGAAAGTCATTAAGAGCTAATTGTATTTTGCCAGGACATAATGGTTTAATCAAAATGAAAGACAAACACAGACTGTGCTGCCAGTAACAGTTTAGGGCATGAGACGCAACTGAAACTTTGTAGGTGAGGAGAGAGCAAGAGAGGATGGAGGAAGCTTGCCTTGAAGCACTGTTATGCCTTGCATTATATGAATTATGCCCACAATTATATCTACAGAGGAGCAGCTTCTATGGAGGAACTTTGAATGTCTTTGAACTTCCGAGTAGGTTTAACATTGGACCAGAGCAAAAGTTAGCCAGCTAGCTAGCTAGCTTGCTTGCTAACAAGCTTGTGTGTGCAAAGCAGCACTACAATTAAAAACAGGTCTTACCTTTTTGTATTTAATAAATCCAAAGTGAAATGTGATAACTATAGTATCCTTAACTAGTATGGAAAAAGTTGGACCATTCTTTTAAACATGTCTCCCAGATTTCTAAATCATGCTTGTAACGTTGTCAGTAGGCTACAGTAACCTATGCTTTAGAGGGGAGGAGCAGGTAGCCTACAGCCTACACACACATGTGCTGGCAGGCCGACAGACACTGGAATAAGTTTGACTGACAGAGTAAATGCTTTGCATAGGTGCTTTGTTTTGCCTGGAACATAAATAACTAGTTCCCATGCTTTTAAAATAACGGTTATGATTCTGGAATAGTATAGATCACTTGACTTTCCGGTTTGGGTCCTGTTCCCCAAATAATTTCATAATTTTCTGTTCTGTTCCCTGAACCGTTTACAACCGTTAATTATGACTTGTTTTCATGTTTTTATTTCACTTAATAACTGTTTTAAATATGACTATGGATCCATTACCATCTCCATTGGTGGCCATTTTGAATTCCACTTTCTGGGTGATTTTGAAGGGAGCATCCCTTCTAGGATGTTTTCATACCACCTGAGGAATGTTTATACCACATTGCATGCTTTTACTTGTTGCATGATTGTATTTTGATTACTGTTTCAGTGCTATTTGGGTTGTTAATTGAATGCTTCACGAACTTTCTTGATCATTTGTAATTATTTTTACTAATTTGTTTTATATTTTAATTATTTATGTACTTGTTTGACCTTTTACTGCATTGTTAGGAGCTAGTCACATAAGTATTGTGCTGCACCGCTATAACATCTGCTAAACTGTGAACGCGACCAATAAACTTTGATTTGATGGTCAAATACCAGCTGTTATGGCAGCCATCACGATAACTTGCTTCCTGGTTAAGTTTGAAATGTGCACCCCTGTGCACTCTATTTCTTGAACTGCATTGTTGGTTAAGGGCTTGTAAGTAAGCATTTCATGGTAAGGTCTACCTGTTGTATTCGGCGTAAGTGAGAAATAGAATTGTATTTGAGATAGAAATTACTTGAAACCCTGCATAAGATTCTCTGGAAGCATGTCTGACTGTTTGCACGCAAGCAAAGAGCATCTGTATTCAGTTATTTTTTTTATTGAACCTTTATTTAACTAGGCAAATCAGTTAAGAACAAAGTCTTATTTACAATGACAGCCTACCCCGGCCAAACCCTAACGACGCTGGGCCAATTGTGTGCCGCCCACGTCCGGTTGTGATACAGCCTGGAATCGAACCAGGGTCTGTTGTGATGCCTCTAGCACTGAGATGCAATTCTAGCACCTCTCAATTCAATGGGATTTATTGGCATGGGAAACATATGTTAACATTGTCAAGGTAATTGAAATAGATAATAAACAAATGTGAAATAAACAATTAGAAATTAACAGTAAACATTACACAAACCGTTCAAAATATATATTATACTGACTTTGCCTTTCCCTCTTTGACTGAGGTGAACGCGGCCCTCCATATGCCGTACGCATGCGCAAAAAGATGACGTCGATATCTGTCATACTGGTAGTTGGTTCCTCCATAGTTAAAAACAAGAGGGAAATTCAAGGAATCAGTCCGTGCTGCATGTAAACTCAAAGTAAGTTGACAAACTTAACTTTCATTTAGTCATTGCCTCAACATAATTTATATTGGTGTCCTCGTCTGTCACGTATGAGGAAAAATGGACTTGCTTTGGATCCTTGCAAGACTTATCTTGTTGTCTACTGCTAGCTATCGTGCATGCTAACGTTAGCTGTGAAGAAGCTGGCTATCTCACCGATCAACGTTAGCTAGTGAACAGTCAGAAATGTTTCGTATGGTCAGAATATGGATACCTTTCTAGTTACTTAATATGTAAATTAGGGAATGTAGCTAATCATTTTGAGGCATAACGTAGCGTCATATCTACTAGCAATTGTTTTAGAAAGTTACTATACCTAGCCATTTTAGCCAAGTAGCTCTGGTCCATCGCACAACAACAGCAAGTTGTCTTTGTTTCCCCCCGATTTTGTTTAGTGACTATCTTCAGTATGCTTTCATAACCTCAACCAAGTAAAAATTTTGTTAAAGTCCTGAAAAAGTGTTGTGTGCGCAGGATGTCGTTTCTAAAAAAAAATAGCACTCTTTTAGCTCTCCATGCGTGTGCATCCGACGCATGCGCGTGGACCATAGCGTTAGAGCTAGCAAGTCAGCGGCGAACTGAAACCAGCAAGCCTGCTACTGTTTTTAGCTAGCGAACTTGTTTGACAGTTCATTTATGTTAGCTAGACCGAATTTAAGTTAACTAACTAGTCCAAAACATGCCAACTTCATGGTTTTATTGTCACATGCACAAGTACAGTGAAACGCTCAACCCATCAGTGCAGTAATCAATATCAGAATAGTATATCTAATATTTAATAAAGAAAACACAAGAAAATAGAGGAAGCTACAAACCGGGTCAGTGCCAATTCCAAATTTACAATGAGCAGGGATACCGGTGTAGTTTGAGGTATATGTACATATAGGCGAGGGATTAGGAGAAAGTGACTGGTAGCAGGATGAATAATAATTGTAAAATGCATAAGTGGTGTGTGCCAGGAATTTGCTCTCGAGTGGCGCAGCGGTCTAAGTAACTGCATCTCAGTGCTAGAGGCGTCTCTACAGACCCTGGTTCGATTCCACGGTGTATCACAACTGGCCATGATTGGGAGTCACATAGGGCGGCGCACATTTGGCTCAGCGTCGTCCGTGTTAGGGTTTGGCCGGGGTAGGTCGTCATTGTAAATAAGAATTTGTTTAACTGACTTGCCTAGAGGTTAAAAAAAAAAAAAAAAATCTAATGGGCCAAGATGACTTTCTGTTTATATGTAATGGAATAAGTTCCCAGTGAATTTACAAAGTCACTAAAGCAGCTAAATTACTATGTAGCGCTACACTGTGGGTCCCAATGCAGGCATAATTACCATTTAAGGGAACTGTAATTCCACTGTGTAATTGGTCCCCATTGGGTGGCTGTATGGTGGTACAGAGACAAACGAATAATGATTAAGAATATTAAATAGCAGACTAGTTCTAGTGATCAAGACGGCACGTAGACAATAATTTAATCAAGTTAAAAAATGTTGCGCTATTAATCATAAATCACTGTAATTATACGGTCCTAACAGCTGTGGTTTTCCATCCTGAATTATAAGTTACTTAATTCACCTTTAGTTTTTCTTTGTAAATATATTGCTTAAAAGGGACCCTGTCGATCTGTGGTGACCAGCCCTGTTCCTGGACACCTACAGGGTGTGCAGGTTTTTGTTCCTGGCCAGCACGAACACACAACACACTTTTAATTAACACCTTGGTTAGGCTACTAGAATCAGCTGTTGTAGTGCTAGGCTGGGACAAATGCTTTGCCTTTGTTTTGCCCCCTCTATTAGGGATGGGTATGGAATATGTTTTTCCAGGTAAGACTGAGTGCAACAGAATTAGAGCATGATAATGATAGAATGCATTTTAAAGGTCTTAACACGCTTTTACATTGTAATTGACTGCATCCACCATCAGAACATAGACTAACTTTTACTTCTCCTTAACCCATACACTCAAAGCTTGCTAATTTCTTGAAGTGTTTTGAAGCACAGGGTAGATGGTTGTGCTGGAAATTATTACAAACGTCCCACTTGAATGGTGCAGGTCTTGCTAACTATGTTGACATCAGCAACCTCTGGCGTTATGGTACGTCACTGAAATTGGTGCAGGACACTGATTACGCAAATAATACTAAAAAGAAAGCCTATTTGATAGGCCTTTCTCCTAAAGGTAGGCCTACCCTACAGCAGCAGGGGTTTTCAAACGTCTCCTCGGGCTCCCCCAGACATTCCATGTATTTGAACTAGAGGTCAACCGATTAATCGGAATGGCCGATTAATTAGGGCCGATTTCAAGTTTTCATAACAATCGGAAATCTGTATTTTTGGGCGCCGATTTTGCTGATTTTTATTTATTTTTTAATTATATATTTTTATACCTTTTTATTTAACAAGGCAAGTCAGTTAAGAACACATTCTTATTTTCAATGACTGCCTAGGAACGGTGGGTTAACTGCCTTGTTCAGGGGCAGAACGACAGATTTTCACCTTGTCAGCTCGGGGGATTCAATCTTGCAACCTTACAGTTAACTAGTCCAACGCTATAACCACCTGCCTCTCGTGGCACTCCACAAGGAGTCCACAACTGCCTGTTAGGCGAATACAGTAGAAGCCAAGGTAAGTTGCTAGCTAGCCTTAAACTTATCTTATAAAAAACAATCAATCAATCATAATCACTAGTTATAACTACACATGTTTGATATTACTAGTTTATCTAGCGTGTCCTGTGTTGCATATAATCGATGCAATGCTGGGGGATGATTTAACAAAAGCGCATTTGCGGAAAAAGCACACTCGTTGGACGACTGTACCTAACCACAGGTTAGCAGGCAATATTAACCAGGTGAAATTGTGTAATTTCTCTTGCGTTCATTGCACACAGAGTCAGGGTATGGGCAGCCTGGCTCATTGCGAACTAATTTGCCAGAATTTTACATAATTATGACATAACATTGAAGGTTGTGCAATGTAACAAGAATATTTAGACTTAGGGATGCCACCCGTTAGATAAAATAGGGAATGGTTCCATATTTCACTGAAATAATAAACATTTTGTTTTTGAAATGTATAGTTTCCGGATTCGACCATATTAATGACCAAAGGCTCATATTTCTGTGTGTTATTATGTTATAAATAAGTCTATGATTTGTTAGAGCCGTCTTGACATGAGCGATGGAAGGCAGCAGCAGGCTCGTAAGCATTCATTCAAACAGCACTTTCGTGCATTTTGCCAGCATCTCTTCGCAAGCACAGCGCTGTTTGACTTCAAGCCTATCAGCCTAATGGCTGGTGTAACCAATGTGAAATGGCTAGCTAGTTAGCGTGGTGCGCGCTAATAGCGTTTCAAACGTCACTCGCTCTGAGACTTGGAGTACTTATTCCCCTTGCTCAGCAAAGGGCCGCGGCTTTTGTGGAGCGATGGGTAACGCTGCTTCGAGTGTGGCTGTGGTCGATGTGTTCCTGGTTCGAGCCCAGGTAGCGGCGAGGAGAGGGACGGAAGCTATACTTTTACATTGGCAATACTATAGTGCCTATAAGAACATCCAATAGTCAAAGGTATATGAAATACAAATGGTATAGAGAGAAATAGTCCTATAAATACCACATTAACTACAACCTAAAACCTCTTACCTTGGAATATTGTAAACTCCTGTTAAAAGGAACCACCAGCTTTCATATGTTCCCATTTTCTTTGCAAGGAACTTAAACGTTAGCTTTTTTTACATGGCAGATATTGTACTTTTCCTTCTCCAACACTTTGTTTTTGCATTATTTAAACCAAATTGAATATGTTTCATTATTTATTTGAGACTAAATTGATTTTTATTGATGTATTATATTAAGTTAAAATAAGTGTTCATTCAGTATTGTTGTAATTGTCATTATTACAAAAACATTTTTTTAAATCGTCCGATTAATCGGTATTGGCTTTTTTTGGTCCTCGAATAATCGGTATCGGCGTTGAAAGATCATAATCGGTTGACCTCTAATTTGAACGATTTTACTGCTAGTAGGGCTGTGACGGTCATTGAATTTTGGATGACGGTTATTGGTCAGCCAAATGATCGCGGTCACCGTAATAGCTATTCGAATAGCACAACAAATAATATCTATATATTTTTTAAGACTCACATTTTCTCCTCCGCTCCTGAACGCATGAGCTGCTGCTTCAGGGAAGGGTGTTTTGCATAGGCAACCAAAGACTCGTTTGCTACAACATCTTGCTTGTTTCAGCAATGTGCAACAAAGTTTCATCATGTTGTAGAGTCCATGGTAAAGTAGAAACGGACTAAACCACATGAATGCCCGGCCATCCCGTCTTCAGTCAGCTGTTCTTTCCACACAAAAAAAAAAGAATAACAAATTGTTTAAACGGTTATTTTATTTTCATGATGTCTTCATCAATAACTGTTGGCTACAGGGTTATACAGTAATTCACCAATCACATTCATTTTCAGAAAACTGCATTTTCAAAACTCTGACCAGAAATAAATCTGTTTTTTCAAACCATTTTACCTGTTTTTCTTTTGAAAGTCAAGTGTTTATTTTTTTCTTCACTAGTGATCAGGGGCTTGCAACTATAGTTTTCCTTCACAGAAAATACATTAGTGCTACACATTTGTCAGAAAATAGCTTTGTTTTCATCAGATGAGAACAGAGGTGCAACGATATTTGGCTAGTAGCCACACAAGTAAATGACAAAGCAAGGTCATATTTCTAATGTTTATCATAGAATGTAGCCAGCTACATTCCCTAATGTTTTTCTTGAAGTTAATCTTGCATTTTAACTGATTAAAGTAGGCTACACTGAGAAAAGTAGCTATACATCAGTCAGAGCGCTGTTTGCTGATAGAATGCCTAGTTCGTGAATTTTCATCCAAGTAGAGAAGTGCAAATGAAGCACAAAATTAGTCTGATGCCGAGCAGAAATTACAACAAGAAGCATTTTAGGTCTGCGTTTACAAAATGCAGAAAGACATTTCTTATGCTTTTAATCAGGGGACCCCTGGTAATTGTGCCAGCCCTAACTGCTTAGCACACCTTATTTACATTGTCAACTAATTATCAAGCTCTTCAGGTGAATCTGGTGAGCTAGTCTGGGGGTCCCCAAGGAGAGGTTTGAAAACCACTTCCCTATACTATGAGGTGAAGGTGTCTGTGGGGCTTATCATGTTCATTCAGTAATAAACAGTGTTTAAATTAGGCATAGCCAAAGTAGCACAAGTTAATTTTAGCTGAAGTGTTGCAAGGCTACATTTTAAATCATAGGCTTATTAGCACATGAATCACTTCTATCACCAAGGGTTTTTAAGGTAGTGCCATATTTGTTAAAGGTAGGGCATTACATGTTTAAATTGGCTCTGTAATTTTAACCAATTTCGTTAAAAATCCCTGTTTACTTTTATCTGCTCTATAATTTAGGCTAATAGATTTGTTTTGCTAAATTGCCCAGTGCCATTATTTTAGGATCTCGCCTTTCAAGGGCAGCTAAAATCAGAGCATACATCTTTGAGAATAATGGTTCAGGTACAGGATAATGTAATGAATTATCACTGTGTGAAGAGTATGGAATTAATAAGCCTCTTGTATTTTCCTGTCTTTCTTTGTAAAAACAAATGCTTCCTTTTGTTTAAATCTCCCTTCGACACTGGGCAATTCATTCACCACGTGTATTCTACCCTACGATGCGCACCAGAGGCTGTAATTTCGTGCTGGAGTGCCCAGTGTAATAGTGTCAGAATATTTATAAGTCTCAATGCCAGTGAGGTTAGCCTGTGAAAGTTTGTCCAGTGCTCCTCCCCTTTTGAGGTAAAAACTGCATGCTATGGATCACAAAGTGCTGTGCAAGACCCTGGTATTATCTGCCAGAGCATTCACTTGAACTCAAATAGTGAACACACGGTGTCACGGGCAGTAAGACGTGGTTGACCCTCCCTATCTCCCACAGGGATCAGCTGATCCAAGCCTTTCCATCATGGCTCCCAGTTCTGGTCTTTGGCCAGTATTGGGCCCAGCTGAGATACTGTATGTGGGTGAAAGCGAGGGCCCCTAATAGAGGTCGGCCGATTATGATTTTTCAATGCCGATACCGATTATTGGAGGACCAAAAAAAGCCGATACCGATTATTCGGATGATTTTTATTTATTCGTAATAATGACAATTACAACAATACTGAATGAACACTTATTTTAACTTAACACATCAATAAAATATATTTAGCCTCAAATAAATAATGGAACATGTTAAATTTGGTTTAAATAATGCAAAAACAAAGTGTTGTAGAAGAAAGTAATATGTGCCATGTAAAAATGTGTGCCATGTAAGAAAGCGAACGTTTAAGTACCTTGCTCAGAACATGAGAACATATGAAAGCTGGTGGTTTCTTTTAACATGAGTCTTCAATATTCCCAGGTAAGAAGTTTTAGGTTGTAGTTATTATAGGCATTTTAGTATTGCCAGTGTAACAGTATAGCTTCCATCCCTCTCCTCGCCGCTACCTGGGCTCGAACCAGGAACACATCGACAACAGCCACCCTCGAAGCAGCGTTACCCATGCAGAGCAAGGGGAACAACTACTCCAAGTCTCAGAGCGAGTGACGTTTGAAACGCTATTAGCGCGCACCCCGCTAACTAGCTAGCCATTTCACATCGGTTACACCAGCCTAATCTCGGGAGTTGATAGGCTTGAAGTCATAAATGGCTTGAAGCATTGCGATGAGCTGCTGGCAAAACGCATGAAAATGCTGTTTGAGTGAATGCTTACGAGCCTGCTGGTGCCAACATTCGCTCAGTCAGATTGCTCTATCAAATCATAGACTTAATTATACATAATAACACATAGAAATACAAGCCTTAGGTCATTAATATGGTCGAATCCGGAAACTATCATTTCGAAAACAAAACGTTTATTCTTTCAGTGAAATACGGAATGGTTCCGTATTTTATCTAACGGATGGCATCCCTAAGTCTAAATATTACGTAAAATTCTGGTAAATTAGTTCGCAATGAGCCAGGCGGCCCAAACTGTTGCATATACCCTGACTCTGTGTACAATGAACGCAAGAGAAGTGACACAATTTCACCTGGTTAATATTGCCTGCTAACCTTTCTTTTAGCTAAATATGCAGGTTTAAAAATATATACTTCTATGTATTGATTTTAAGAAAGGCATTCATGTTTATGGTTAGGTACACATTGGAGCAACGACAGTCCTTTTTCGCAAATAGTTCAATGTTGGTTTCATCAGACCAGAGAATCTTCTTTCTCATGGTCTGAGAGTCTTTAGGTGCCTTTTGGCAAACTCCAATCGGGCTGTCGTGCCTTTTACTGAGGAGTGGCTTCCGTCTGGCCACTTTACCATAAAGGCCTGATTGGTGGAGTGCTGCAGAGATGTTTGTCCTTCTGAAAGGTTCTCCCATCTCCACAGAGGAACTCTGGAGCTCTGTCAGAGTGACCATCAGGTTCTTGGTCACCTCCTCAACCAAGGCCCTTCTCCCCAATTGCTCAGTTTGGCTGGGCGGCCAGCTCTAGGAAGAGTCTTGGTGGTTCCAAACTTCTTCCATTTAAGAATGATGTGGGCCACTGTGTTCTTGGGGACCTCCAATGCTGCAGAAATGTTATGGTACCCTTCACCAGGTCTGTGCCTCGACACAATCCTGTCTCAGAGCTCTACGGACAATTCCTTCAACCTCTTGCCTTGGTTTTTGCACTGACATGCACTGTCAACTGTGGGACCTTTTTATATAGACAGGTGTGTGCCTTTCCATATCATGCCCAATCAATTGAATTCACCACAGGTGGAGTCCAAGTTGTAGAAACATCTTAAGAATGATCAATGGAAACACAATGCACCTGACCTCAATTTAGTCTCATTGCAAAGGGGCTGAATACTTAGTGGGGCAAAAAGTATTTAGTCAGCCACCAATTGTGCAAGTTCTCCCACTTAAAATGATGAGAGGCCTGTAATTTTCATCATAGGTACACTTCAACTATGACAGACAAAATGACGAAAGAAATCCAGAAAATCACATTGTAGGATTTTTAATGAATTTATTTACAAATTATGGTGGAAAATAAGTATTTGGTCAATAACAAAAGTTTATCTCAATACTTTGTTATATACCCTTTGTTGGCAATGACAGAGGTCAAACGTTCTCTGTAAGTCTTAAAGGTTTTCACACACTGTTGCTGCTATTTTGGCCCATTCCTCCATGCAGATCTCCTCTAGAGCAGTGATGTTTTGGGGCTGTTGCTGGGCAACACAGACTTTCAACTCCCTCCAAAGATTTTCTATGGGGTTGAGATCTGGAGACTGGCTAGGCCACTCCAGGACCATAAAATGCTTCTTACGAAGCCACTCCTTCGTTGCCCGGGCAGTGTGTTTGGGATCATTGTCATGCTGAAAGACCCAGCCACATTTCATCTTCAATGCCCTTGCTGATGGAAGGAGGTTTTCACTCAAAATCTCACGATACATAGCCCCATTCATTCTTTCCTTTACACGGATCAGTCGTCCTGGTCCCTTTGCAGAAACAGCCCACCCCCATGCTTCACAGTAGGTATGGTGTTCTTTGGATGCAACTCAGCATTCTTTGTCCTCCAAACACGACGAGTTGAGTTTTTACCAAAAATTTATATTTTGGTTTCATCTGACCATGTGACATTCTCCCAATCTTCTTCTGGATCATCCAAATGCTCTCTAGCAAACTTCAGACGGGCCTGGACATGTACTGGCTTAAGCAGGGGGACACGTCTGGCACTGCAGGATTTGAGTCCCTGGCGGCGTAGTGTGTTACTGATGGTAGGCTTTGTTACTTTGGTCCCAGCTCTCTGCAGGTCATTCACTAGGTCCCCCCGTGTGCTTCTGGGATTTTTGCTCACCATTCTTGTGATCATTTTGACCCCACGGGGTGAGATCCTGCGTGGAGCCCCAGATCAAAGGAGATTATCAGTGGTCTTGTATGTCTTCTATTTCCTAATAATTGCTCCCACAGTTGATTTCTTCAGACCAAGCTGCTTACCTATTGCAGATTCAGTCTTCCCAGCCTGGTGCAGGTCTACAATTTTGTTTCTGGTGTCCTTTGACAGCTCTTTGGTCTTGGCCATAGTGGAGTTTGGAGTGTGACTGTTTGAGGTTGTGGACAGGTGTCTTATACTGATAACAAGTTCAAACAGGTGCCATTAATACAGGGAACGAGTGGAGGACAGAGGAGCCTCTTAAAGAAGAAGTTACAGGTCTGTGAGAGCCAGAAATCTTGCTTGTTTGTAGGTGACCAAATACTTATTTTTCACCATAATTTGCAAATAAATTCATTAAAAATCCTACAATGTGATTTTCTGGATTTTTTTTCTCATTTTGTCTGTCATAGTTGAAGTGTACCCATGATGAAAATTACAGGCCTCATCTTTTTAAGTAGGAGAACTTGCACAATTGGTGGCTGACTAAATACTTTTTTGCCCCACTGTATATGAATAAGGTATTTCTGTTTTTTACTTATAATAAATTAGCAGATTTGTCTAAAAACCTGTTTTTGCTATGTCTTTATGGGGTATTGTGTGTCGATTCCCGGAAAACAATAAATATTTAATCTATTTTAGAATAAGGCTCTAACGTGAAAATGTCAAGGGGTCTGAATTCTTTCCGAATGCACTGTTAAAACTAGAGAAATGTATATAGGAGGAAAATACATACTTTACATAGACTATTAAATATGGAATAAAGATGATGATGATGACGAGAGGATGCAAAACTGCTCTCTGTAATTCATGAAAGAAAATAAACAGATGTTTTTTAAAGATGGTCTTGTGTTTTCTGTCTGCTACCAATTCTTCCTTTGTGTCCATTTGAAAGGGATTGACCCAGAAGCAAATACCTGGGCCTTAACGGCAAGTGTTTGTGCTAAGATGGTCGCCTAAGTCACAACAGGTGCACAGAAGAGGAATAAGCTCCATTTGAAGGAAGAAGAGCAGAGATACAAATGCCTTTGCAGTCTGCTGTGAAACCTCAAAAGAAGACTGCAGATAAGGAGAGAAAGATGGCAAAGACGACATTCTGGAAGAACCCTGTCCCATCACACTTCTTACATAAACAGCATAACAGCTGCAGCATCTCTGTCGGAGCCATAATTCCCCATGCACTGTAGAGATACAGGAACACAAAGCTTCCCTTGGCAGTGGGTATCGTTAGATTTGGACAAGCCCTTTTGAAGACCTATTTCGGTAGCCCCATTCTGTAAGCCTTTATCAAAACCAGATTATGGAAATGTGGAGCAAGCGAAGGGTCCTCCCTTCATCCGCAACAGTTTGTTTGACATGTAGCGACGCTTTGTCAGCATTGCCCTGGAGGCATCACTGAATACAGATGTCGCTCTTTGTTTTTTTTTCTCTATGCTTTTCCTCAATCCCACATTTACACTCTCTGCAGCAGCAAGACATTTGGTACGGCATATTATTTACATGTTCGTCGTGAATCCCTCACTGGCAAGATTTGTGGAATCAAGCCGATTTGCACAGGCCTTTTTTCTCTATGCTTTTCCTCAATCCCACATTTACACTCTCTGCAGCAGCAAGACATTTGGTACGGCATATTATTTACATGTTCGTCGTGAATCCCTCACTGGCAAGATTTGTGGAATCAAGCCGATTTGCACAGGCCTTGGTGGATGAAAGAATTAAAACAAACAAAATCAACTGACTATTCAGCACAAATGTTAAAATATTTGGATGGTTCGGTTGAATTAACAAAACTATCTGAGCTTTCATACTGGTATCACATTACAAGTCACACTGAAAGGTGTGTAGCCTTGGCCTAATCTGTAAAATCCCAGTTCAAAGGCGTCAGAACGACACCTCAAATCCAATCCTTTAAACAAAGACGACCATTTTGTGGTTTATCTTTTTTTAGCACTTGATATAGAAATGGGTACCTTGATCTAGATTTTTTTGTTGTTGACATTTTACAGTTTACACCGATTTATTGTGAAATTTGTCAAGTTTTTCTTTTCTCTTTTGTTTGGCATTTCTGGGAGTTGTGCCTCTCTCAAACACAGCCTGGTGGGAGTTTCTCTGTGAGGCCTGTCACCTTCAAATGCCACACTCACCAAGCTGGGGATTTAAGTCAGGCAGCATAGAGACTTGGAATATCATGCCACTTGGAATATCAGCTCCTTCTGTGTTTGCGGACCCAGTAGAATGGCACCTGTGGAGTGAAAATAGAAAGGAGAATATGGACCGTCAACACTTGTTTTCAAATTGGATAGCTGGCTAATTTACCAATCTAAAAAAAAAGTGACTATGACTGACATAATGAAAGAAACTGCTGATTCACAACCACATTTCAAACTTGCACCATGTGTATTCTAACTCTCTATAGTAAGCTTTTTTGTTTGTTTTTGGATTTTTTTAAATTTATTTTATTTTACCTTTATTTAACTAGGCAAGTCAGTTAGGAACAAATTCTTATTTTCAATGACGTCCTAGGAACAGTGGGTTAACTGCCTGTTCAGGGGCAGAACGACAGATTTGTACCTTGTCGGCTCGGGGGTTTGAACTTGCAACCTTCCGGTTACTAGTCCAACGCTCTAACCACTAGGCTACCCTGCCGCCCCATGGCATCTCATACAGTATCTTCTACTATGACACTCCCTCTACGGATGTTGACTGAGTTAGAAACCCTTCCTATGCTGTCCTGCAGAATTAGCAGTGAACGGACCGACTCATCATTGCCACCTCAGTCTGTCCCCAGCCCGATTTCCTCAAGGGCGTGAGGAGAGAACCAAAGGACAAGGGTCTGAGGCAGTGTCTATCTGGCTGGACAGACTGCTAGCCATCCCCCTCTCCACTCACCTGCAGAGAGTCTGACTCAGGAACAGAGTGATGCCGAGTTTTAAATTGGGTCTGTGAGAGAGTGGCCTTGGCTCCGCCAGCGCATAACTAGGCTCTCGCATGCACTCACACTCCCACTGGCAAACTGTTCCCCAGCCGATAAAAGAGCAATGGAAACACCTGCTGTACCGTTTTATCTTCTATGGGGTTTTTACTCAGCCAAAGGATACATTTTCATACACCTGCAAGAGCATAAAACTGATTAATCTGCCGTTTTTATATTCAGGAAATGAACCTTTTTGTTACAGGCTAATGTTATTGCAATTGGGGGTTGAACAGTAAGGCTTGGAGATTGCTATGATCTATCATTAAGAGGAGACTTGAGTATCATAAAGTCAAATGATAATCATTATTGTTTAAATAAAATTGTCATTTAAAAAAAAGTATACCAGTTTCATTTAAGGACCAACAAATTGACAGCTGTGCCATACAGATGGCAAAATAATTGGGAAGAGATTTTCAATATACCGATTCCATGGAACATGGTTTATGAAGTGACACACCAAACGACGCAGGATTCAAAACTTAGTGTTTTATTTCTTATACTAAAGGGTAGGGGTGGTATACAGAAGATAGGTGCTTGGATAGGGCTATCAAGAGCTACCATCAAGCGCTATGATGATACTGACTCTCATGAGGACCACCACAGGAAAGGAAGACCCAGAGTTCATTAGAGTTACCAGCCTCAGAAATTGCAGCCCAAATAAATGCTTCAGATTGTTTTTTTTTATTATTTTTTTTCACCTTTGTTTAACCAGGTAGGCCAGTTGAGAACAAGTTCTCATTTACAACTGCGACCTGGCCAAGATAGAGCAAAGCAGTGCGACAAAAACAACAGTTACACATGGGATAAACAAACGTATAGTCAATAACACAATAAAAAAATCTGTATACAGTGTGTGCAAATTAAGTAAGGAGGTAAGGCAATAAATAGGCCAATAGTGGCGAAGTAATTACAATTTAATAATTTACACTGGAGGGATAGATGTGCAGATGTGGATGTGCAAGTAAAGATACTGGTGTGCAAAGAGCAGAAAAACAAATATGGGGATGAGGTAGGTAGTTGGTTGGATGGGCTATTTACAGATGGGCTATTTGTACAGCTGCAGCGATCGGTAAGCTGCTCTGACAGCTGGCGCGTAAAGTTAGTGAGGAAGATGTAAGTCTCCAACTTCAGTGATTTTTGCAATTCGTTCCAGTCATTGGCAGCAGAGAACTGTAAGGAAAGGCGGCCAAATATGTGTTGGCTTTGGGGATGACCGATGAAATTACCTGCTGGAGCGCGTGCTACGGGGGTGGGTGTTGCTATGGTGATCAGTGAGCTGAGATAAGGCAGGGCTTGGCGGGTGGGTTTGGCGATGAGTATGTAGTGAGGACCAGCCAACGCAGTGGTGGGTTGTATATGGGGCTTTGGTGACAAAACGGGTGGCACTGTGATAGACTGCATCCAATTTGCTGAGTAGAGTGTTGGAGGCTATTTTGTAAATGCTGAAGTCAAGGATCGGTAGGATAGTCAGTTTTACTAGGATATGTTTGGCAGCATGAGTGAAGGAGGCTTTGTTGCGAAATAGGAAGCCGATTCCAGATTTGAATTTGGATTGGAGATGCTTAATGTTAGTCTGGGAGGAGAGTTTACAGTCTAGCCAGACACCTAGGTATTTGTAGTAGAGGTCGACCGATTAATCGGAATGGCCGATTTAATTAGGGCCGATTTCAAGTTTTCATAACAATCGGAAATCTGTATTTTTGGGCGCCGATTTCCGATTTATTTAAAAATATATATTTTTTTACATTTATTTTTATACCTTTTTATTTAACAAGGCAAGTCAGTTAAGAACACATTCTTATTTTCAATGACGGCCTAGGAACTGTGGGTTAACTTCTTGATGCTACCCATCCCTTTAGCGGGATAATTGTCATCAACAACCGCTGAATTGCATAGCGCCACATTCAAATAATATTGCAAAAAATATTTATATTCATTAAATCACAAGTGCAATATAGCAAAACACTGCTTTTTGTTAATCCACCTGTCATGTCAGAAAACAAAAAACATGTCAGAAAACAACAAAAATTTCCTGTCATGAAAATATGCTTTACAGCGAAAGCAATCCAAGCGTTTGTGTGAGTTTATTGATCGCTCGACAAAACATTATGAACACCTAGCATCAAGTAGCTTGGTCACAAATCACCAAAAGCAATCAAATTAATTGTTTACCTTTGATGATCTTCGGATTTTTTCACTCACGAGACTCCCAGTTACACAATAAATGTTCCTTTTGTTCCTTAAAGATTATTTTTATGTCCAAAATACCTCCGTTTGTTTGGCGCATTATGTTCAGAAATCCACAGGAAAGAGCGGTCACGACAACACAGACAAATTCCAAATAGTATCGTAATGTCCACAGAAACATGTCAAACGTTTTTTAGAATCAATCCTCAGGTTGTTATAAAAATATATAATCAATAATATATCAACCGCAACTGTCTTTTGCAGTAGGAGAGGGAAATGGCTGCCCACACTGCAGGCACCCGGCCATACAATGACGTGATGTTATCTTTCTCACTCATTTTTCTAAAAAGCCTGAAACTATGTCTAAAGACTGTTGACACCTTGAGGAAGTGATGGGAAAAGGAATCTGATTGATATCCCTTTAAATGGAGCAACTGCAGGCTATGGAACATGGAGTTTTCAAAATAGAAGCCACATCCTGGTTTGATTTTCCTCAGGGTTTCGCCTGCAATATCAGTTCTGTTATACTCACAGACAATATTTTGACAGTTTTGGAAACTTTAGTGTTTTCTATCCTAATCTGTCAATTATATGCATATTCTAGCATCTGGTCCTGAGAAATAGGCCGTTTACTTTGGGAACGTTATTTTTCCAAACATAAAAATAGTGCCCCCTAGCTTCAAGAGTTAACTGCTTTGTTCAGGGCCTGAACGACAGATTTTCACCTTGTCAGCTCAGGGGTTCCAATCTTGCAACCGCACAGTTAACTAGTCCAACGCTCTAACCATTGCACTACACATGTAGCCTGCCTGTTACGCGAATGCAGTAGAAGCCAAAGTAAATTGCTAGCTAGCATTAAACTTATCTTATAAAAAACAATCAATCATAATCACTAGTTATAACTACTAATCCAGTTTAGCAGGCAATATTAACCAGGTGAAATGGTGTCAAATCAAATTTATTTATATAGCCCTTCGTACATCAGCTGATATCTCAAAGTGCTGTACAGAAACCCAGCCTAAAACCCCAAACAGCAAGCAATGCAGGTGTAGAAGCACGGTGGCTAGGAAAAACTCCCTAGAAAGGCCAAAACCTAGGAAGAAACCTAGAGAGGAACCAGGCTATGTGGGGTGGCCAGTCCTCTTCTGGCTGTGCCGGGTGGAGATTATAACAGAACATGGCCAAGATGTTCAAATGTTCATAAATGACCAGCATGGTCCAATAATAATAAGGCAGAATAGTTGAAACTGGAGCAGCAGCACAGTCAGGTGGACTGGGGACAGCAAGGAGTCATCATGTCAGGTATTCCTGGGGCATGGTCCTAGGGCTCAGGTCCTCCGAGCGAGAGAAAGAAAGAGAGAATTAGTGTCATTTCTCTTGAGTTCATTGCACGCAGAGTCAGGGTATATAGTTTGGGCTGCCTGGCTCATTGCGAACTAATTTGCCTGAATTTTACATAATTATGACATACATTGAAGGTTGTGTAACAAGAATATTTAGACTTAGGGATGCCACCCGTTAGATAAAATACCGAACGGTTCCGTATTTCACTGAAATAATAAACGTTTTGTTTTCGAAATGATAGTTTCCGGATTCGATCATATTACTGACCAAAGGCTCGTATTTCTGTGTGTTATTATGTTATAATTAAGTCTGATTTGATAGAGCAGTCTGACTGAGCAGCAGCAGGCCCGTAATCATTCATTCAAACAGCACTTTCATGTGTTTTGCCAGCAGCTCTTCGCATGCACAGTGCTGTTTATGACTTCAAGCTTATCAGCCTAATGGCTGGTGTAACCAATGTGAAATGGCTAGCTAGTTAGCTGGGTGTGCGCTAATACTGTTTCAAACGTCACTCGCTTTTAGATTTGGAGTAGTTATTCCCCTTGCGCTGCAAGGGCCGCGAGTGTGGCTGTTGTCGACGTGTTCCTGGGGCGAGGAGGGGGAGGGAAGCTATACTGTTACACTGGCAATACTATAGTGCCTATAAGAACATCCAATAGTCAAAGGTATATGAAATTCAAATGGTATAGAGAGAAATAGTCCTATAAAACTATATTAACTACAACCTAAAACCTCTTACCTTGGAATATTGAAGACTCATGTTAAAAGGAACCACCAGCTTTCATATGTTCTCATGTTCTGAGCAAGGAACTTAAACGTTCGCTTTCTTACATGGCACATATTTTACATGGCACACATTTTTACATGGCACATATTAGTTTCTTCTCCAACACTTTGTTTTTGCATTATTTAAACCAAATTGAACATGTTTCATTGTTTATTTGAGACTAAATTGATTTTATAGATGTTTTATATTAAGTTAAAATAAGTGTTAATTCAGTACTGTTGTATTTGTCATTATTACAAATAAAAAAAATGTCCGATTAATCGGTATCGGCTTTTTTGGTCCTCCAATAATCGCTATCGGTATCGGCGTTGAAAAGTCATAATCGGTTGACCTCTAGTGCAGAGCTGTTGGCCGGGATTTGGTTAGCCAGGTGGAAAGCATGGCCAGCCATAGAAAAATGCTTATTCAAATTATCGTGGATTTATCAGTGGTGACAGTGTTTCCTAGTCTCAATGCAGTGGTCAGCTGGGAGGAGGTACTCTTATTCTCCATAGACTTTAGTTTCCCTAAACCTTTTGGAATTAGTGCTTTCTGTTTGAAAAGCTAGCCTTTGCTTTCGCAAGTGACTGTGTGTATTTGTTCCTGGTATGGATTCCCTGAAAAGTTGCATATCGCGGGGACTATTCAAAGCTAGTGTAGTGCGCCACATGGTGTTTTTGTGCTGGTCAAGAGCAGTCAAGTCTTGAGTGAACCAAGGGCTATATCTGATCTTAGTTCTGCAATTTTTTGAATAGGGCATGCTTATTTAAGATGGTGAGGAGAGCACTTTTAAAGAACAACCAGGCATCCTCTACTGATGGGAGGAGGTCGATATCCTTCCAGGATACCCGGGCCAGGTCGATTAGAAAGGCCTGCTCGCAGAAGTGATTCGGGGAGCTCTTGACAGTGATGAGCGGTGGTCGTTTGACTGCAGACCAATAACGGACGCAGGCATGAGGCAATGATCGCTGAGAATCCTTGTTGAAAATAGCAGAGGTGTATTTAGAGGGCAGGTTGGTCAGGATGATATCAATGAGGGTGCCCATGTTTACTGATTTGGGGTTGGGGTTGTACCTGTTAGGTTCCTTGATAACTTGTGTGAGATTGAGGGCATCTAGTTTAGATTGTAGGACGGCCGGGGTGTTAAGCATATCCAAATTTAGGTCACTTAGCAGTATGAACTCTTATGATAGATGGGGGGGCAATCAGTTCACATATGGTGTCCAGGGCACAGCTGGGAGTTGAGTGAGGGTCTATAACAAGTGGCAACAGTGCAGGACTTATTTCTGGAGAGATGGATCTTTAAAAGTAGAAGCTCGACCTGTTTGGGCATAGACCTGGATAGTGTGACAGAACTCTGCAGTTCAAGTAACATGCAGGAGACTGCGTGAATCAGGCCTTCATGGTCTAATTGCTGCAAAGAAACCACTACTAAAAGACACCAATAAGAAGAAGACTTGCTTGGGCCTTAGACACGAGCAATGGACATTAGACCGGTGGAAATCTGTCCTTTGGTCTGATGAGTCCAAATTTGAGATTTTTTGTTCCAACCGCTGTGTCTTTGTGAGACGCAGAATAGGTGAACGGATGACCTCTGCATGTGTAGTTCCCATGGAGGAGGAGGTGGTGTGATGGTTTTGGGGGTGCTTTGCTGGTGACGCTGTCAGTGATTTATTTAGAATTCAAGGCGCACTTAACCAGTATGTCTACCACAGCATTCTGCAGCCATACACCATCACATCTGATTTGGGCTATCATTTGTTTTTCCACAGGACAATGACCCAACACACCTCCAGGCTGTGTAAGGGCTATTTGACCTAGAAGGAGAGTGATTGAGTGTGGCATCAGATGATCTGGCCTCCACAATCACCCAACGTCAACCCAATTGAGATGGTTTAGAATGAGTTGGACCACAGTGTGAAGGAAAACCAGCCAACAAGTGCTCAGTATATGTGAGAACTCGAAGACTGTTGTAAAAGCATTCCAGGTGAAGCTGGTTGAGAGAATGCCAAGAGTGTGCAAAGCTGTCAGGGCAAAGGGTGGCTACTTTGAAGAATCTCAAATATAAAATATATTTTGTTTTAGCAATTTTTTGGTTACTATATGATTCCATATGTTATTTCATAATTTTGATGTCTTCACTATTATTCTACAATGTATACTTTTTTAAGTGTATGAATGAGTAGGTATGTCCAAACTTTTGACTGGTACTGTGTGTGTGTGTGTGTGTGTGTGTATATATGTGTATGGGGGATTCAAAATGATCCAGACAGTTACATTGATAGAAGCCACAATCTACTTGCAGTATTAAAGATTATCCACCCTCTAAAAAAAAATATATATATATATATATATATATATATATATATATATATATATATATATATATATATATATATATATATATATATATATATATATATATATATTCTTGAGGCCCTTGATAAATGGCAGAGGCTGTTAGCATGTTTACGCGTTACTAATGTAGCCTAACTATTGGCCAATGATAATTGACAGCTGGGAGCTTATCCACTCTCAATATTCAGGTCTTGTTTGGGAGTGTTTAGTTCAGAAGAGCATTATGTCATGTAGTTTATGTCTAATTTGGTCCTCAATATCACTCAGTTGGTCATCCACTACAGAACACTGGAATGTACTAACCTACAAACCCATAGTAGCCAGTATTTCTCCCTCATTCTCCAGCGTTATTCAGCCATTTAAACCTCTCTATTAATCATTTGTTTGGCTGAACTTGAATTAGCCTCTTTACTTAACGAGCGCCTTGTGGTTTGAAGGAGCCAGGCAGGGCTGGGGGTTGGCGACTGAGGAACGGTTGAGGCAGCTGTCTCTCCACCGCAGGACCTAGGCCAGAGCGTCTGCCATCTCACTGGGTACAGGCTGGCACCAAGCTCCAGGGCTGTGGGTGGTATTTACAGCTGGTGCGCCTCTACCCCTCCTCAACCCCACTGTGTCGCTGCCGCTGTTCTGAGGGTAAGATGCACACGGAGAGAGCTAGGAGCCAGACTATCCTCTTTTAGTTTTACATGGAGCTGGAAAAGAATGACAGACTGTTCTAGAGAGAGTTGTGACTGAGGGATTAGAGATGAAATGGAGATGTTCTTGGTTAAGTCGGAACGTTTTTTCAAAAGTAAACAATTGACAGTTCTTAGTACAATGAGCCTCCCAGCAGGCTCACACGTTGTGCCTGTGGCTCCTCCCCCCTAGTCGAAATTCATTCTGACTGACTAAATGGTTAACTGACTGGCTGCCTCCAAGGCTGGCCACACAATGTAGCACTGTGGGAGTCGGATGCACCAGTCAAATCCCCCCAAAGCAAACAAGTACTCACACTGACAGGTAACAACCTAGCACCTGCTGGGAATGCATCTAAAACACCTCTCCTGTGTCCCTCGCTAAGGCTTTTGTGATATGCCAGCAGCATACCACCCTGCTTCCTACTGCTGGCTTGCCTCTGAAGCTAAGCAGGGTTCGTCCTGGTTGGTCCCTTGATGGGGGTGACCAGATGTTGCCTGAAGGGGTGTTGAGGGCCAGTAGGAGGCACTCTTTCCTCTGGTCTAAAATAAAAATATCCAAATGCCCCAGGGCAGTGATGTCCTGACTCTCTTTAGTTACTAAATATCCCATTGCACTTGTTAACCCTGGCTAAATTCCCAATCTGGCCCTCATACCATCATGGCCAATTGGCTCATTTGTCTATCCTGTAACTGTTCCCCATGTCGTTGCTGTAAATGAGAATGTGTTCTCAGTCAACTGCCTGGGGGAAATAAACATACACCTTTTTGCTTGTTGATGAGTCAGTTGTATTTTGAAGTTTAGTCATTTCATTGTTGGCCTATTTATTTTTTTTTGAACAGATGTCTGTTATTTCTGTGACAATAGGCTACATAGTGTATAGCTAGCCCAGCTGTTAAGAGTGTTGGGCCAGTAACCGAGAGGTTGTTTGTTCACCTAGTCGGCTCAGGGATTCGAACCATCTGTTTATGTGCCCTTGAGCAAGGCGCTTAACCCTAATTGCTCCTGTAAGTAGCTCTGGATAAGAGCATCTGCTAATTGACTAAAATGTAAATGTATGTTTTTCATCAGGTATTCTTGATGTAATGCCTGTCCTTGTGGTCAAGGACGGGCCCGGTCCCGGCACCCAGGTTCCCTCTCAACTCCAGAGGATCCCCATTCCACTCCTCAGCCCTACCTCAGACTGCACTGGCAAGACTGTGAAGGTGTGTCTCGGTCAGGTCAAACCCTTCCGCTACGCTTCGTTTCTTATATCTCCATAAATCCCCCTCTTCTCCATTTCCTGCATTCTCGCTCCTGTCCTCCACTGCCTGCTTTTCTGTTTCACTCTCCTTTCTCTGTCTATTTATCCATGTTCCTCTCTCCACAGTTTATTTATTTACCTTCTTTCAAGGTAGATGGCAGATGATTGTAAAGCAGACAAAGCAATTAACAACAAATTTCCGTATAAGGGAGTTATGTGCTAATTGGCTTGTGGACTTGACCGATTTGACATGTTTTACCATTCATCTAAAGTTGTATTTTTCTGCTATTCTGCCAGGGGAGAGTAGTTCACAAAGGGCCATTGGTATCCATGGGAGAAGACAACTATGTCCTGAAGACTGTGATTCAAGGTATTGTATATGAGAAAACATTTAGGCCCAGAAGGATGTAGGCCTATACAATGAAGGAGTGACTGCCCAATCATGCATTGGTGGAATTTCCTTGGAGGGCATGTAGCTGGCTGTGTTAGATCTCAGCTGGCTCGATTGTCTCACTCCCACTGTAAGCCGTTCAGCTGGAATGGATCTCAATAGGATTGTTGAAAAAGGCCATTTCTTCTTTGTTGTGTCGTCCATGCTACATATATCCCTCTGCATTATGATTAGCATTCATACAGCAGCACTGCTTATTCAGAGAGAGTTATCTCGCTTGTTAATACAGTACTTCAAACCCATTTGAAATATGCCTTGTTTCCTTGTCTTGTGTAATAATTGTATTACCACAGCAATTGTCAGTCGTGACAGAATGATCAGTGCTATTTTTTGATAATGTTTTTCACTTTGTGTTCTTCTGCTGACATTTACACAACCCAGAGCGGTTGGAATTATAGGGAAGTGCTAATTGTCTTAGTAGTGTACAGAGCATTTCAGAGATGCTGATTGCATTGTCCCTTTTAGAGCAACTTTTTCACTCAGGCCCCCCTTCCAGCACTGGGGAACATCCCTCCCCCCTCGCATGCCACGTCTATTTCTATAGGCACTGTTCATGACACAAACTGTTCACACCCCTCTTGTTGGTGGAGAGAATATGTTGCAGGTTTAAAGCTTATTTCCTGCAATTCTATACATTTTGCCATGTCCAATGTGTGTTCATGTGATGTTTGAGTGACCCAAACATTACTACAAAATCTATGGGCTGAAAAACATTAGCTGACATGGGCTAGTTGAGTTATAGCTCTCTAAGATATGCAATGACTGACAGGAAAACGGATTGCCCTCTATCCAATTTTGAACTTGCACCTTGTGTGGAGTTGGGTGACATTTAATTGAACTGTAGCCCTAATAATAGAATACCCTTAAAGCTGTACAGGCTCAGATATTTTCTGAATATGTCTTGCATCTGTCAAATTTGCTGCGTGTGTAAACTATCTTCTGCTTAAGAGTTGTCTCTGCCTCCGTCAGAAGTAGACTCCCAACAGAACATGTCCCTGGAACACTCATCCATCAATATCATCCTGTTTGGTGTGCTGGCGAAGGACTACTCCGAATCCGTCAGTCAAGGGGTAGGTCTCTGACCATTCCCTATAGGATCTCAAACACAGTGTAATAATGGCCCTGATTTGTACTTACTCAGGAAGTGGCCACAAAAATCTTCATTGGAATGTAATGGACGTTAATGGTGTAGGTGGCTGTGTTATCTGACAGAATATAACGCTGAATTTTGTAATATTGTAACTGCATGCTTATCCTCAGTTCCAAATTGTAACTGCATGTTTATCCTCAGTTCCATATTGTAACTGCATGCTTATCCTCAGTTCCAAATTGTAACTGCATGTTTATCCTCAGTTCCATATTGTAACTGCATGTTTATCCTCAGTTCCATATTGTAACTGCATGTTTATCCTCAGTTCCATATTGTAACTGCATGCTTATCCTCAGTTCCATATTGTAACTGCATGCTTATCCTCAGTTCCATATTGTAACATCATGCATATCCTCAGTTCCATATTGTAACTGCATGCTTATCCTCAGTTCCAAATTGTAACTGCATGCTTATCCTCAGTTCCATATTGTAACTGCATGCTTATCCTCAGTTCCATATTGTAACTGCATGCTTATCCTCAGTTCCATATTGTAACTGCATGCTTATCCTCAGTTCCATATTGTAACTGCATGCTTATCCTCAGTTCCATATTGTAACTGCATGCTTATCCTCAGTTCCATATTGTAACTGCATGCTTATCCTCAGTTCCATATTGTAGCTGCATGCTTATCCTCAGTTCCATATTGTAGCTGCATGCTTATCCTCAGTTCCATATGGCTTTGAGGAGTGGTATAATCTTCAAAAGAGATGATAGGAGCGTTAACTGCTGATCAGAGCTCTAGTCATTGTGAGCAAAATTGCAACACTCCCAATGAGAGAGAGCATCTTCCTTGTGGAGCGAGTTCTTACGCAATTATCATCTACATTGAAGTAGATTAAGTCAACAGTTTGATCTTAAAGATGCTATTCAGAGTCTGAGGATCAGACAGACTCTTAAGTGCGAAGACATAGGGATGTTAGTCATTTTGGTTGTTTATGTCCTCTAGTCTGTATTAGTGTTGACGTCCTACATGCTCTCTCTGTAGCAGTGTTGACATGCTCTGTAACGGTGGTGACTGATCAGCAAATCTTTTTATTAACCTTGATAAAATGACACTCAAACCCAATGATAGGATTCAGGCATCCATGTCATTTAAGACCAATGCACAGACAAAGTTGAATGAGCTGAGCGATGCACCAGTGTTAGACATGGCTGACCTATTGTCTCAGAACATCCCTGGGAGGAGAAGAATCATCACATTCTGAGCAGACGTAGCGGGAAAAGGGATTGGCTATCGTGGCTGTAGAGTAGTCTGTCAAACAATGGTTTGTTTAATCCACTGTAACATGATTACTTTGTATATCTCCCTTCCTTTTGTCTGCTGTATGAGTTATGTCAGAGAACACTGTTAAACCATTTGGAGGACAGTCACACACTGCTCACCAAGCAAAATACAACTGGCTTATCTCTATTTTGAGTGTAGCGTATTACTCACAAGCCTGTATTTCTTACCACAACATCTGCTATATTAAACGGTCTGTGCTATCCTTGGGACTTCCCTACCCCATTCAATTGTAAATGGTTGGTTAGGGTAAGAGTTAGGTTAGGGACATCCCAAGTATCCCAGATAAGTTTAATATAGGTCAATGCTATTTTACATCGTTTATTATTATTGTTTTAATATTTGGGGGTGGGGGGGGGGGGGCAGTGCTATCTCGCCTCTCACCACACCACATAACTCTCTCTGTCTCTGTTGCATGCGTTTGTTCACCAAGGACATGCTGCTGGTGACTGGCTTCTCTGTGGGCAATTCTCCCACAGCTCAAAAGGACAAGCTCCATGCCTGTAACCTGCAGCTAGCTGGAGATGATGCCTGGATGTATGTGAGTACATGTTTAGGGAGGGATTCCTACGGTGGTTGTTAATTATAGGGAGGGTTTAAATAAAATGTGACCCTTTAGTTTTCTGAAATGTTTTTCTCTGTGTCCTAGGTGTGGCCATCTACTGTAAGCCTGAGAGCATCTGTACCCCGCAAAATAACCTCTCCAGCCAGCACTGAGGTCAGTCTGTGAACTCATTAGCTCAAAGACCTTGGTTTTATGGGGGCTGTCAGATGCCGTATTGTGCCTGTCTGAAAAATCTCATGTCATCAGATGTTCATCCCAATGTGAACCTGCTTGTGTAATGGTTTGCAGGATCTTTATGGTACTGAATACATATAAAATAGCTGGCCTTTGGCCCTTCTACTGAAATCACTCTTACTGATCCCAAAACAACTTTACTCTGTCCAATCGATCAATTTAGAGACTGATTATATCCAGTCTCTACAACTGACTGTTGTTCTCTCGGAAGTCATTTACAAATAGACATTCTCTCTTTACTTAAATTGTTGTCCGATCCTGAATGGTAATGCAGTAGTCTTTGTCTTCAGGTCACTAAGGCAGTGAAGGTGGTTAAGTACACCTACGTCCCACTGAGCGACCTGAAGCCTGGTGTAGTGGTGAATGTCTACGCTGTGGTCACCTTCTTCAAGCAGCCATTCCGGACCAAGGGGACAGGTAGGTCAACCTGCCCTGCAAATGCACTAACATGGTATAGACAAATATGGTGATATTCCACCAGCCCCATGTTGAGCTCAGTTCAAGGTGTTGGCTCTGTGCTAAGATACTCTACAGGCAGAAATGGACACACTTCCTACTCAGCAAAGCACTTTGAAGTCCATATTCAACTAACAGGCTGGTTGCTATGACTACTGGACCCCCTGACTTGCTGCTGCGAGATAATAAGGGGTTTGTTGGTGTGTCTAGGTGGTGTCATCCAGGGTAGGTTGGGTAGTGGTTACTGTACTGTGATCTCATTAAACAAGCATTTGTAGAGGCGTAGGGTTTGGTGGGCGGGGGAGGTGAGGTGGAGGCTGGCAATGGGAAAAAGAGGACCTCTCTCTGCACCCTCTCTCTAAGCACCTAACATCACAGGGTACATATGAGTCCTTGCGGTGTTGCTTAGCCCTTCGACTCGTGACCTTTGACTTGGAAGTGCTGCGACTGCCTTTTTAACTGGTCTGCCCTTGCCGGGAGTCAGGCAGTGTGGCGAGGTTTGTTCACACAGAGGAAGAAAAAACCTTGCTGCAGAAGGGCACGCAGAGTGGTTGTCCGGGGTAAGGGAACCTCGCTCTTTTGCTGTTATACGAACATACTCTGTCCTATCCTGTCCTCATAGCACCTATTCTGACTCCTATCTTGTTCTCCTCTCTTCCTCTTCTCCTCTTTTCTTCTCCTTATCTCCCCCTCTCATATCCACCTAATATTCTTAATCTCTAGCTTCTCCAACTCTTTTATCACCAATGGTTTTTATTATGGTTGTCCAATAATCTCCAGAACAGAACAACCGGATGCACAACATTTACAGTGTCTGCTCTTTATTGCTACTATTCCAAACCAATTACTTTTTGTACAATACAAACACATTGTAAAAATTACAAGGTCAATTACAGCACCCTGTATTAAATCACAGTCACTGAGTCCTCGTGCGGTTAATCTCTGCCTTAACACACCCTAAGCATTGATCGAGCATTAGATCTTGTCATGCAAGCTGACATAAAGTGGTGAAAAATCAATCCTCATCCCACTCAACCAACCCTGTAGATATCTGACTTGATTTTGATGTACTGTACAATGTGCTGGGCCATCTCGTCCAATTGAATCAGTGGCCCAGAATGGAGAAGTTGGTTCTTTATTGTGTCTGGAGGGAAAACTCTGCATGAAAGATCCATTTTGAATGCAAGTGCCTGTGATGCAAATGGCAAAAAAAGCAATTATAAACAGGGTGGTTCGAGCCCTAAATGCTGACTGGCTGACAGCCGTGGGATACAGTGGCTTGCGAAAGTATTCACCCCCCCCCCATTGCATTTTTCCTATTTTGTGTCCTTACAACATGGAATTAAAATAGATTTTTGGGGGGGTTGTATCATTTGATTTAAACAACAGACTTACCACTTTAAAGATGCAATATGTTTTATTGTGAAACAAACAAGAAATTAGACAAAAAAACTGAACTTGAGCTTGCGTAACTATTCACCCCCCCCCGCCCAAAAGTCAATACTTTGTAGAGCCACCTTTTGAAGCAATTACAGCTGCAAGTCTCTTGGGGTATGTCTCTATAAGCTTGGCACATCTATCCACTGGGATTTTTGCCCATTCTTCAAGGCAAAACTGCTACAACTCCTTCAAGTTGGATGAGTTCCGCTGGGGTACAGCAATCTTTAAGTCATACCACAGATTCTCCGTTGGATTGAGGTCTGGTCTTTGACTAGGCCATTCCAAGACATTTAAAAGTTTCCCCTTAAACCACTCGAGTGTTGCTTTAGCAGTATGCTTAGGGTCATTGTCCTGCTGGAAGGTGAAAACTCCGTCCCAGTCTCAAATCTCTTGAAGACTGAAACAGGTTTCCCTCAAGAATTTCCCTGTATTTAGCGCCATCCATCATTCCTTCAATGCTGACCAGTTCCCAGTCCCTGCCAATGGACAAATACCCCCACAGCATGATGCTGCCACCACCATGCTTCACTGTTCTCCGGGTGTTTTCCGGGTGATAAGAGGTGTTGGGTTTGCGCCAGACATAGTATTTTCCTTGATGGCCAAAAAGCAACATTTTAGTCTAATCTGACCAGGGTACCTTCTTCCATATGTTTGGTGAGTCTCCTACATGCCTTTTGGTGAACACCAAATGTGTTTGCTTATTTATTTCTTTAAGCAATGGCTTTTTTCTGGCCACTCTTCCGTAAAGTCCAGCTCTGTGGAGTGTATGGCGTAAAGTGGTCCTATGGACAGACACTCCAATCTCTGCTGTGGAGCTTTTCAGCTCCTTCAGGGTTATCTTTGTTCTCTTTGTTGCCTCTGATTAATGCCCTCCTTGCCTGGTCCGTGAGTTTTGGTGGGCGGCCCTCTCTTGGCAGGTTTGTTATGGTGCCATATTCTTTCCATTTTTTAAATAATGGATTTAAGGGTGCTCTGTGTGTTTTTTTAATTTTTTATAACCCAACCCTGATCTGAACTTCTCCACAACTTTGTCCCTGACCTGTTTGGAGAGCTCCTTGGTCTTCATAGTGCAGCTTGCTTGGTGGTACCCCTTGCTTAGTGGTGTTGCAGACTCTCAGAACAGGGCCTTTCAGCACAGGTGTGTATATATACTGAGATCATGTGACAGATCATATGACACTTATATTAGACACAGGTGGACTTTTTAAAAACAAATTATGTGACTTCTGAAGGCAATTGGTTGCACCAGATCTTATTTAGGGACTTCATAGCAAAGGGGGTGATACATATTCACGCACCACTTCTGTTTTTTTTTTTTTCAGTTCACTTCACCAATTTGGACTATTTTGTGTATGTGCATTTCATGAAATAAAAATAAAAATCCATTTAAATTACAGGTTGTAATGAAACAAAATAGGAAAAACGCCACGGGAGTGAATACTTTTGCAAGGCACTGTATCACAAGTATGACAAACATGTATTTTTACTGCTCTAATTAAGTTGTTAACCAGTTTATAATAGCAATAAGGCACCTCTGGGGTTTATGGTATATGGTCAATATACCATGGCTAAGGGCTCCGCGTTGCGTCGTGCATAAGAACAGCCCTTATTAGCCATATACCACACCCTCTCGGGCCTTATAGCTTAAGTATAGTTAACTGATCTTAAGGTGGTAAAATGGGGCCTGAGCAAAGCATGTGTTAATGCTTTGAAAAGCTGTAATCTGTGTGTGATCCAACTTGTAACATTTACCATTTTAATGTGGAAGTACCTTACAAAATTATTATTCTTGTGTGGTCAGGGCTTTGCTCTGCTTATTTTCACAAGGCGTGTATATGGCAAGCACAACAGACTTGATATGCTTTGAGGAGCACAACGTTTACGAGCCAAGCCATTTATGCCTTGTTTTTGACCTGAGGGGACAGTCGGTTAGTAGTAATCTCTGAACCCCTCTTGTCTCGGGAAGTACCGTAATGAAAGAAAGAGCTCAATATTGAATGACAGTAATATGTCCATGCCTTTCCAATTCACATTTTCTTGTGCGTCTCACAAAGCCTGCAAACAGTGTACCTTGGGGTCCTTTTTGTTTGTGGGAGCCTCATACAAATAGTTCCCCCTTAAGCCAAACTGGATTGAGTAATGATTGAATAAATAAATAAATTAAACAGCAGTGTTAGTAGTACAGCATTAACTGACCATGTATTGTCATGCTACTGAATCCTAGTGGCAGCAGAAGGGAGATATTAAGAGAATCCATCAGTTGAGACACTGGTGGGGTGGCAGATGGATGAGCCCCTTACCTAGCCTGGTTGACGCCACACACTTGACTACACAGCGAAGAGAACACAGAGTTAGGTGTTAGCCAGATGACCCCTTACCACCCCTCAGCCTAGGAATCTAATGTTATTATATACAGTTTATTAGGTACACCCATCTAGTACCGGGTCTGACCCCCCTTTGCCGCCAGAAAAGCCTGAATTCTTTGGGGCATGGATTCTACAAGTCAGACATGTTCCAGATGGGTATTGGTCCATGCTGACGCGATGGCATCACGCAGTTGCTGCAGATTGGACGGCGATGCACCACCGCCACCAGCCTGTACTGTTGACACCAGGCATGATGGACTCATACTGCTTACGCCAAATCCTGACTGCCATCAGTATGACGCAAGAGGAACCGTGATTCGTCAGACAGGGTGATGTTTTTCCACTCCTCAATTGTCCAGTGTTGATCGGGTGCCCACTGGAGCCGCTTCTTCTTGTTTTTTGCTGATAGGATTGGAACCCTCTGGTAGTCTGCTACAGTAGCCCATCCATGACAAGGACCAACGAGATGTGCTTTCCGAGATGCCGTTCTGAACACTACTGTTGTACTGCTGTTATTTGTCAGTTTGTGGCCCGCCTGTTAGCTTGCACGATTCTTAACATTCTCCTTCGACCTCTCATCAACGAGCTGTTTCCGCCCACAGGACTGCTGCTGACTGTATATTTTTTGTTTGTCGTAGCATTCTCGTTAAACCCTAGACACTGTCGTGTGTGAAAAGCCCAGAAGGGTGGCCGTTTCTGAGATACTGGGTCCGGCACGCCTGGCACCAACGATCATACCACGCTCAAAGTCACTTAGAATAGGTAAAACGAGTGACCTAACGTTCAATCTAACTAACTGAATGCCTCGATGCCTGTCTGCCTGCTTTATATAGCAAGTCACGGCCACGTGACTCACTGTCTGTAGGAGCGATCCATTTTCGTGAACTGGGGTGTGTACCTAATAAAACCATCCGGTGAGTGTATTTCTTACATTGTGTACTGTTGTGTGCTGCTTTGCAGTAAACCGCATTCCAGTTCTACAATCAAATTGTCTTTGTGGGTGGACCTCTATTGCAGCATTCAATGGCCCTTGTACCCACAGACTAATTTAAATGAGCCAAATCACTTCCAATAGAGCAGTGTCTCAGCGTTCTAATCCTCGAGTACCCCCAAAAGTACACATTGTTGTAGACCCAAATAAACACACTTGATTCAAGTAGTCAAGGGTTTGATGACTAGTTTAATCAGGTGTGCTTATCTGGGCTCTAAAATACATGTGTACCGTTGAGGGTATTCAAGGACCAGAGTTGAGAAACACTGCATTAGAAGGGCTTTTGTTGGGAGCATAAGAAGGTTGAGAACCTTGCCTTTTGAAAGCTGCGGTCAAAGTATGTTTAAAGCAAGCAATCATTTTGGGCTGTCTCAAATCACATTGCAATGAGATGTGCATACTAGGGCCCGTCTCAGTATTCAGCAGACCATAGGCCATATCTGGAATCTGATCTGACAGTGGTCCTGATTTCTATCCCCCATAGATTACTGCTCCACACTGAAGATTACAGACCAATCAAATCAAAAAGTGGGCTGTACCATCTTTTGTGACAAGCTCGAGGAACACCCTAAAATCTTCAAAATGGGAGACATCATACGCCTACACAGAGTCAAGGTAAATGTGTGATCAGCAGGTAGCCTATCAGTTAAGAGCTTTGGGCCAGCAACCGGAAGGTCGCTGGATCGAATCCCTGAGCTGACTAGGTGAACAATTTGTCAATGTACCCTTGAACAAGGCACTTAACCCTAATTGCTCCTGTAAGTTGCTCTGGATAAGACCGTCTGCTAAATGACTAAAATGTAAATGAGTGATGCTGAGAATCAGATTTTTCACTTTTTAAAATGTATGCCAAACAAGAACCAATGATTGCAAAGTTAAACAAACCATAAGGACGACTTTTTTGTTGTTGTACTTTTACCCCTTTTTGTGATATCCAATTGGCAGTTAGTCTTGTCCCATCGCTGCAACTCCCCTACAGACTCGGGAGAGGTGAAGGTTGAGAGCCATGCGTCATCTGAAACATGACCCTGCCAAGCCGCACTGCTTGATTAACCCGGAAGATAGCCACACCAATGTGTCGGGAGAAAACACCAGCCCATCTGGCGACCAGAGTCAGCTTGCAGGTGCCCGGCCCGCCACAAGGAGTTGCTAGAGCAGGATGGGACCAGGAAATCCCGGCCGCAAACCCTCCCCTAACCCGGAAGATGCTGGGCCAATTGTGCGCCGCCTCATGGGTCTCTCGGTCACGGCCAGCTGTTACACGGCCTGGGATCGAACCCAGGTCTGTAGTGACGACTCAAGCACTGCGATGCAGTGCCTTACACCATGCCCAAACCGGACACGCGCGCAGATTGATTTTGTCCCCCCACACCAAACGAGATCACGACATGCAGGTTGAAATATCAAAACAAACTCTGAACCGATTATATTATTTTGGGGACAGGTCGAAAAGCATTAAACATTCATGGCAATTTACAGTGCCTTGCGAAAGTATTCGGCCCCCTTGAACTTTGCGACCTTTTGCCACATTTCAGGCTTCAAACATAAAGATATAAAACTGTATTTTTTTGTGAAGAATCAACAACAAGTGGGACACAATCATGAAGTGGAACGACATTTATTGGATATTTCAAACTTTTTTTAACAAATCAAAAACTGAAAAATTGGGCGTACAAAATTATTCAGCCCCTTTACTTTCAGTGCAGCAAACTCTCTCCAGAAGTTCAGTGAGGATCTCTGAATGATCCAATGTTGACCTAAATGACTAATGATGATAAATACAATCCACCTGTGTGTAATCAAGTCTCTGTATAAATGCACCTGCACTGTGATAGTCTCAGAGGTCCGTTAAAAGCGCTGAGAGCATCATGAAGAACAAGGAACACACCAGGCAGGTCCGAGATACTGTTGTGAAGAAGTTTAAAGCCGGATTTGGATCATTAGTCATTTAGGTCAACATTGGCCTGGGATATAAACATTGAGTTGTTGTTTTACCTTCAATGCACAAGGTCCTATACTCCAACAATTAATCCACACATAAAACGGTCAACCGAATTGTTTCTAGTCATTTCTCCTCCTTCCAGGCTTTTTCTTTTTTGGACTTTATATGGCGATTGGCATCTAACCTTTTCTAATAAGGTGTATCACCACAACTGACCGACCGACCTCAGTTCATCTTTCAATCACCCACGTGGGTATAACCAATGAGGAGATGGCATGTGGGTATATGCTTCGATAAACCAATAAGGAGATGGGAGAGGCAGGACTTGCAAGGCGTTCAGTGTCACAAATAGAACTGACTTCTATTCTATTTTAGAGCATGGTAACGCAGACGCTTGTTGGCGCGCGCGAGCATGTGTAAATTGTGTGGTCTGAATGTTAGACCCCTGCACCACTCGGGAGGCCACACAGACAACTTTAACTGAACAGTTTACAAAAACACATTTCCTTGAAGAGCAGTGCAGATGCAACGTTTTGTAACAGAATAACAGTTTGTGCAGTTGGTGCCGTCATTCTGTTACCAAACTTTGCATCTGTAAAATTTTCTGTGGAAATTATGAAAGGTCATCCTTGAGCGTAGAGTTGGATGGTTTGTTTAACTTTGCAATCATTGGTTTTTGTTTGACATTATTTTAAAGTGAGAAATCTTAGTCTCAGCATCACTCTTACTGTGGACTTGCCCAAGATTGATTCTGACCTTATTGTAATTTGAAATGAACTGATATTTAGAATGTGAGCCTTGCTGAAATGTTTGAGGTTATCCAGTCACAAAGCTCAAATCTCTTTCTCTCTCAGACCCAGCTTTTTAATGGAGCCATTAGCCTTTTGACCAGCCATGGTTTCTCTGTGGTCACCTTTGATGGAATGGTAGGCAGTCCCGTGGTCCCTCGTACCTCCAGCGAGTCCTTCAAATTTGGGGAGGAAGACTGCCAGGTCGTGGAGGCCCTGCGCACATGGGCGGCCAACCAGTCTCTGGTTCCTGCCCAGCCCTGTGTACCCCTGTCGGCAGTACAGCCCAAGACTTACTTTGACCTGACCTGCCAACTGCTGGCTAAAGCCCCTGTGGACAGCAGCTGCACCCTGTTGAAGGTAAGAACCATGAAGAACCTTTTTCCACTTCTTTAGCGACTGTATTGAATCCGTTAGCTAGGAAACTCTGGAAATCCAGTGGAAAATGTGATATTTTGGTCGTCGGATTGCTACCTTGGTGTACAGTGAATAAAAGGTTTGACATTTAGCAAAAGCATAATGATGAGAAAAACGTTTTCTGATTTAGGCTAGTGTGTGTCTTTGAGCATCCCTCTTAACAGTTTGTGGCAAAGGCGGGGAAGACGTTTTCTTTTTTCTTTTCTACTTATATCTGCGAGCACTTCATCTCCCTGCTTATACAGTTTGAAATATATATGAAGACGTAAAAAGACATGGGCTTAGTGCAATGATGCAGTTGTGAGTGTTGACACTTTATGCCAAAGAACATACTCATTATGAGGTAGGGACCGTGTCAACCCTCAGGTAATTTGTCCTCATTGGGATGCCACTCCACTCAGTTTAATAATAGTCATGTATGTTTACATAAGATCCTTATTGTGGGTAATGACGCAGTGATAAACCACAGAATTTGAGGCTCATGACCCTCCTGTGTTGGGATGGCAACATGACATTAGATTACTAGTGCCTGGGGGGCCATCTTGTGATTCCCTCCTTTTTATTTGTTCTCACTTTGTAGCGCATTCTTTCCATTATTACATTTTTTACACTTAGACATTTTGTATGGCAGTTGACAACTTGAGTCGTTGACTTGTTTTGTACTTGTTTTGTTCTGTTGTCTTCCTCTTCGGTTTTAGGCTCTCCGTCTTGTTCACTCTTTCTCTCTCCCTCTGTGTAAGTTAATAATGATCAACCTTTTTCTTTCTCCAGGTTTGGGACGGATCAAAGTGCCCTCACCCCCTGCTAGATGTATTTGTGGAGCCCAACACTCTTGAAGGATGTCCCACGTTGTCCAAGGACATGGCAAACCTCACAGCCAACGTATTGGTCTACGACAACCATGTAGAGGTCGCCCGGCAGTTTAAGGTGAGAGGTCACAGACTGTTGCTCAGCAATGTGGGACTGAAAACCACATCAGGTACTTTGTGCTCATCGTCAATCCAATGGTTTGTCTTTGAAATGCAGGCCTACCAGTCCGTGACGGTAGGCTACATGGCTGTGTGAGAGATCGGGAGGGAAGGTAAAAAAAATAATAAAGCATTAGTGCCCTGTCACTACATCAACACCTGAAGGTTTTACCACGGGCTATTTCTGCTGCGTCGTGCCCTAATTCAACGACGCAGTCTCTCTCTCTCTCGCTCTCTCTCCTGTCTCTCTGTCTGTCTCTCTCTCTCTCTCTCTCTCTCTGTCTCTGTCTCTGTCTCTGTCTCTGTCTCTGTCTCTGTCTCTCTCTCTCTCTCTCTCTCTCTCTCTGTCTCTCTCTCGGTCTGTCTCTCTCTCTCCTCTCTCCTCTCTCTCTCCTCTCTCTGTCTCTCTCTCTCCTCTCTCTCCTCTCTCTCTCTCTCTCTCTCTCTCCTCTGTCTCTCTGTCTCTCTGTCTCTCTCTCTCTCCTCTCTCTCTGTCTCTCTCTCTCTCTCGTCTTCTAATAGTTCACTGTGTTCTCCTTCAAAATACAAACTCTTGAGTTCTTTGCTTTTTGCAGCGCCTCAGGCAAATCTGTTTTACTTTCTTCCCCCTCATTTCCCCTGCTGACAATAATAACGATGAATATTTAAAATGCTACAATATGCATTGCTTTCTCACACGTTCCATTTCTTACTCTCTCCTTCTCCACCCTTCCTGAATGTATAATTCCGTCTTTCTGCTTGACAGAAGCAGCAAAGCTTTGATCCTCTGCCTTAGCGATCATCCTTATCAGTGGAGATAGGCGCTATTAGCATATGGTTGCGTGATTGCATAATTTGTTAACCCACTCCGACAAGATTCCTCTTATCACCAGGGTGGCCTGTCCACACCCACTCAACATCTCATCTGTAGGACTCATTGGGGTCATCTGTAGGACTCATTGGGGTCATCTGTAGGACTCATCGGGGTCATCTCCATCAACAACCCCTAGCCTAGACCAATGCATTGAGTAATATGTTGTGTTATGTGTAGTCAATCCTCTCTTGATTAAGAAGAAGCAGTTTCACATTGTGCTATTTTATTAAGGATGATAAGACAAAACCTTTCTGTCACAAAGGAAAACAATACTCTGCTTTTACCAAACTGTGCAAACTACCCATTTTGCCAAACTCCGTAGAATACAGGTACGACCTACATTATGTATGTACAGTATCACAAGCTTAAAAGTCAATCATAACTCCCATCTAACATGAATTTGTATCATGGAGTTTGACATACATTTGATTTTGGACCACTCATGACTTCTGTCCACTAGCCTACCTGTCCTTCATCATGGATAAACATTACTGTGTGACAGCAGAGAGATGACCTATGCTACACACACAATAATTTAGCTGCACCTGCTAAAACATCTGCTAAACTGTGTATGCAACCAATAAACGTTCATTTGATACACACATGCACAAACAAATCCTATGTGGATACATGACTAAAAAGTTCCACAATTTTGAGAATTTCAGTGTTTTGTTTGTAACTGGGAGAAAAAAACGTCAAAACAAAATGTTATCCTCCTTTTTTTATATACTGTAAGACTATTGATTTTGTCTTCACACATTCTCCAGTTATTTCAGACTTCCTCTGATTAGGTGGAATACAGTACTTAATATCATAGCCTCTTAAACGAAAGAGGATTTATTTGACAGGAGTCATTTAATGCTTATCAATCAATTCACCCTCCTAAATAAAGGTTTTTCAGGGCAGATGAGTGTGAAAATAGAAATGTTTCCCCATTTATCAATCTCCTCTGGCGAATCGTCAGTAATAGTGTGTGAAATTGGCAGAGCCGGCTTTTGAGAAGACGGCTAGTTAGAGAAGAAAGGAGGTTATTAGGATAACGGAAAATGAGAGAGTGGGGGAATTGGGAGGGGAGGAGAAGGAGAAGTGCCCAATCGATCCGCCTCCGTCATGGTTTCCCTGTGGTCACCCTCACAGCATGGTGTCTCTGAGACACACACACACACTCGCCACTGCTAAAACCGCAGGGTGCTTTCAGTTGCGGTCTGGATACCACATTCTGTTCTTCACACACTCAAACAGATATATGACTACACAGTGAGACATTATGGGGCCTGTAGCTTTCAATGGCGCTGTTAACACACTCTTATTGACCCCTACGCATTCATCATAGAGCACACAACTGATACGTCATCACTCTACTTCTTATGCATTGTAGACCATATACACGGGGGTATCTGGTTTCTAATACGTGTCACCCACTTTTCAACATGTACAGTACATTGAGTTATGCATGCAGGGGACTGGCAGATCTTTTGTGCTTTGTCTGAAGTGCAGGACAGATTGGATGCCCAGCTTCATTAATTCACTGGTAAGGGTCCAATGACATTGACCACAAAGTCATGATACTGTGGGATCATGCAAATCCAGCTGTATCTTTCTACGTCTTTAGACCAGAAGGGGAACATGCCGTGTCAGACCCGAAAATGACATGGTATTATCCGGCATGGTCTGTTCCACTCTCATCTCTCTTTTTCTCTCCCTCTTACTGCACTTGTCCCATCCCTTTGCATCGGTTTCCTCTTTTCTAACATTCCCTTTGTCCCTTTCCATCTATCCCTCTGTCATTTCGTAAGTTTTCTCCCGAATCTCCCTTCATTTATCTTTATCAAGGCTGTATCACAACCGGCCGTGATTGGGAATCCCATAGGGCTACGCACAATTCACCCAGTGTCGTCTGGGTTTGGCCGATGTAGGCTGTCATCGTAAATAAGAATTTGTTTCTAACTGACTTGCCAAGTTAAATTTTAAAAAATAAAAAAAAATCAATGTTTGTCATCTCATGTCCCTTTCTCTCTTTCTCAGCACAAACTCTCACACAGATGCTAATGCTCAGCTCTGGATCTCCCAATTTCCCTTTCTGCTGAAACCGCAAATGTCTTGGTACAATTCCTCCACATGCAAAACCTAGATATACAGTTGAAGTCGGAGGTTTACATACACTTAGGTTGAAGTAATTTAAAACTCGTTTTTCAACCACTCCACACATTTCTTGTTAACAATCTATAGTTTTGGCAAGTCGGTTAGTACATCTACTTTGTGCATGCCACAAGTCATTTTTCTAACAATTGTTTACAGACAGATAATTTCACTTATAATTCACTGTATCACAATTCCAGTGGGTCAGAAGTTTACATGCACTAAGTTGACTGTGTCTTTAAACAGCTTGGAATATTCCAGAAAATTATGTCATGGCTTTAGAAGCTTCTGATAGGCTAATTGACATCATTTGAGTCAGTTGGAGGTGTACCTGTGGATGTATTTCAAGGCCTACCTTCAAACTCAGTGCCTCTTTGCTTGACATCATGGGAAAAGCAGAAGAAATCAGCCAAGACCTCAGAAAAAAAACATTGTAGACCTCCACAAGTCTGGTTCATCATTTGGAGTAATTTCTAAATGCCTGAAGGTACCACATTCATCTGTACAAACAATAGTACGCACGTATAAAAACCATGGGACCACGCAGCCGTCATACCGCTCAGCAAGGAAACGGATTCTGTCTCCTAGAGATCAACTTACTTTGGTGCGAAAAGTGCAAATCAATCCCAGAACAACAGAAAAGGACCTTGTAAAATGCTGGAGGAAACGGGTACAAAAGTATCTATATCCGCAGTAAAACAAGTCCTATATCGACATAACCTGAAAGGACGCTCAGCAAGGATGAAGCCACTCCTCCAAAACTGGCATAAAAATGCCAGACTACAGTTTGCAACTGCACATGGGGACAAAGATCACACTTTTTGGAGAAAAGTCCTCTGGTCTGATGAAACCAAAATAAAACTGTTTGGCCATAATGACCATTGTTATGTTTGGAGGAAAAAGGGGAGGCTTCTAAGCCGAAGAACACCATCCCAACCGTGAAGCACGGGTGGCAGCATCACAATGAACCTTCCAGGTACAACCCCAAATCTGTAAACACAGGCACCCTCATAGATATCATCCTAACCAACTTGCCCTCCAAATACACCTCTGCTGTCTTCAACCAAAATCTCAGCGATCACTGCCTCTGCCTGCATCCGTAATGGCTCTGCGGCCAAACAACCATCCTCTATCAGTGTCAAACGCTCCCTAAAAGAGTTCAGCGAGCAGGCCTTTCTAATCGACCTGGCCCGGGTATCCTGGAAGGATATTGACATCATCCCATCAGTAGAGGATGCCTGGTTATTCTTTAAAAGTGCCTTCCTCACCATCTTAGATAAGCGTCATGCTTATCATGTCATTCAAAAAATGTAGAACCAGGAACAGATATAGCCCTTGGTTCACTCCAGACCTGAATGCCATTTCGAATCCCACCGTACCTTCTCCGCTATGCAATCTGGTTTCAGGCTGGTCATGGGTGCACCTCAGCCACGCTCAAGGTCCTAAACGATATCATAACCACCATCGATAAGAGACAATACTGTGCAGCCGTATTCATCGACCTAGCCAAGGATTTCGACTCTGTCAATCACCACATTCTTATTGGCAGACTCTACAGCCTTGGTTTCTCAAATGACTGCCTCGCCTGGTTCACCAACTACTTCTCAGACCGAGTTCAGTGTGTGAAATCGGAGGGCCTGTTGTCTGGACCTCTGGCAGTCTCAATAGGGGTGCCACAGGGTTCTACTTAAATGCAAGTAAAACTAAATGCATGCTCTTCAACCGATCGTTGCCCGCCCGTCCAGCATCACTACTCTGGATCGTTCTGACTTAGAATATGTGGACAACTACAAATACCTAGGTGTCTGGTTAGATTGTAAACTCTCCTTCCAGACTCAAATTAAGCATCTCCAATCCAAAATTAAATCTGGAATCGGCTTCCTATTTAGCAAAAAAGCATCCTTCACTCATGCTGCCAAACACCCTCGTAAAACTGACCATCCTACCGATCCTCGACTTTGGCGATGTAATTTACAAAATAGCCTCAAAACACTCTACTCAACAAACTGGATGCAGTCTATCACAGTGCCATCCGTTTAGTTACCAAAGCCTCATATTGTCCACCACTGCGACCTGTACGCTCTTGTTGGCTGGCCCTCGCTTCATACTCGTCGCCAAACCCACTGGCTCCAAGTCATCTACAAGTCTTTGCTAGGTAAAGCCCCGCCTTATCTCAGCTCACTGGTCACCATTGCAGCACCCACCCATAGCACGCACTCCAGCAGGTATATTTCATTGGTCATCCCCAAACCCAATTTCTCCTTTGGCTGCCTTTCCTTCCACTTCTCTGCTGCCAATGACTGGAACAAACTTCAAAAATCATTGAAGCTGGAGTCTCATATCTCCCTCACTAACTTTAAGCACCAGCTGTCAGAGCAGCTCACAGATCACTGCACCTGTACATAGCCCATCTGTAAATAGCCCATCCAACTACCTCATCCCCATACTGTATTTATTTATTTATTTATCTTGCTCCTTTGCACCCCAGTATCTCTACTTGCACATTCATCTTTTGCACATCTATCACTCCAGTGTATAATTGCTATATTGTAATTACTTCGCCGCCATGGCCTATTTATTGCCTATATATGCATAGAGACCTTTTCTACTGTATTATTGACTGTATGTTTGTTTATTTTATGTTGTTGTTTGTGTGGCACTGCTTTGCTTTATCTTGTCCAGGTCGCAGTTGTAAATGACAACTTGTTCTCAACTAACTTAACTGGTTAAATAAAGGTGAAATAAAAATTAATCAAATAAAAAAAATGTTGTGGGGGTGCTTTGCTGCAGGAGGGACGGGTGCACTTCACAAAATAGATGGCCTCATGAGGAAGGAAAATTATGTGGATATATTGAAGCAACATCTCAAGACATCAGTCAGGAAGTTAAAGCTTGGTCGCAAATGGATCTTCCAAATGGACAATGACCCCAAGCATACTTCCAAAGTTGTGGCAAAATGGCTTAAGGACAACAAAGTCAATATATCGGAGTGGCCATCACAAAGCCCCGACCTCAATCCTATAGAAAATTTGTGGGCAGAACTGAAAAAGTGTGTGCGAACAAGGAGGCCTACAAACCTGACTCTGTTACACCAGCTCTGTCAGGAGGAATGGGCCAAAATTCACTCAACTTATTGTGGGAAGCTTGTGGAAGGCCATCTGAAACGTTTGACCCAAGTTAAACAATTGAAAGTTAATGCTACCAAATACTAATTAATTGTATGTAAACTTCTGACCCACTGGGAATGTGATGAATGACATTAAAGTGAAATAAATCATTCTCTACTATTATTTTGACATTTCACATTCTTAAAATAAAGTGGTGATCCTAACTGACCAAAGTTGGAATATTTACTACGATTAAATGTGTTAAGGGGGGAAAAAAGTGCATGTAAACTCCCGACTTCAACTGTTTGTGTGTGTGTGTATTATTATTATTATTATTATTATTATACCTTTATTTAACTAGGCAAGTCAGTTAAGAACAAATTCTTATTTTCAATGATGGCCTAGGAACAGTGGGTTAACTGCCTTGTTCAGGGGCAGAACGACAGATTTGTACTTTGTCAGCTCGGGATTTGAACTCGCAACCTTTCGTTTACTAGTCCAACACTCTAACCACTAGGCCGCCACCCCAAAATGTATAGATACTTTTGGATTCAACTTATTCTAAATAAACTGGAAAGGTGTTGGTTATGTCCATTTGCTTTTAGTAAGAAAATAGGCAGAGTAGAGTCCCTTAATAGTTAGTGACCTTCCATGTGTATGTATAGACACTTACACATACAGAGGACAATCTATGGTGATTATTTACAGCTGACCCTGCACTTACTGGATGCAGTTCCTCCTCCCCCACACCCCTTGCCCTTGCTTCCTGTTTGTTGAACACAGTATATGATGGTGAAAATGAGATTAACGCTGTGGTTGAAAGTCTCCCCGTAAAGTACAGAAGTGTCAGACGCCATTTCTCCTCATGCTTTAAAAAGCAATTGCGCATGGCGAGAGCATTCTGAGAAAGAATAACGTTCACACTTCTGCTTCATTACTCCGCTCGCTCCCCTTGCCTGCGAAAACATGATCTGCCATGCTCGCCTTCTGTGAGGAGGCATTTTTAACCCAATGCCATTTTTAGAGTTATTTTAAGGGGGAAAAAATGACAAATTGGGAGCGCTGCTTTGCATAGGTCTGTGTTCATATAAATAGCCCCATTTGTAAGTGAACCCTGGTGTCTGGACCAAGAGAGGTCGCGGTGTCATTGAAGCACCTGGATTCCAGATTCCTATCATTGCTGTTTTGAATAACGGTCCTTATTAATCATTTTGGGGATGATTATTGACATCATTAGAATTGCTATGTGAAGAGTAGAACTCAAAACTGGACCTAGTTCCATTGGTGTGCTCCCAGAATGCAACTCTCCTAGTAGTTGTATCCTTTCTTGACTCAGGTTGTCTCAAGTTGAGGATTTCAGTCCCATTCTCACACCGGTGTTTTACCTCACCCTGGGTTTCTGAGATTGCATTAAACCGTGTCAGTTACGTGACTGGGTGCGTGGACAACTTTAAACATGTGGTCTGCTCTACAGTGGGAATAAACTGCCTCCTCTATGTAAATGTCCCACCACTTTAGGCTTCATAGACTGCATGTTGACCAGAGAGATGACTTTCTGTCTGTGGATAGTTAGGCCCATCCCCCATACTGTACCACTGTGGCCTCTTGGCTAGCCACACATCTTGTCATCTGTTATTCATGAAGTGCGAGATAAATACAAGAGCGAGACAGGGCAGCTGTGCTGTCTGAACACACTTGCGTGGCTAACCAACACCACAAGATGGTGTTAGGCTGCTGAGCTAAAGCCTAGGCATTAGTTCAGGGAGTCTACACAAGTCTTCAGGTCTCACACAAGGTTACTTGTCAGATGAGCATGGTCTGAAACCACCTTCATTACTAAGGCAGCTCTTGTTAAAACAAAAAAAGTTGTTTCAATGCACTGTTTCCTCATTTGTTTTAATCTTGTATCTTAGGGAACACTTTGTCTGACTTTGTTTACCTTCCAGAAAAGTGTTAACAAAATGGCTGCCAAGAGCCCCAAACATTGTACTTTTAATCGAGGTGCTTAATCTCAATGAGCCACACTTATTGTGCTACTCCCCTTCCCCTCTCCTGTGAGTTTCCCCACTCCCCACCCACAACCCCTGAATCCTGTAACTGAGTAATGTCGGCTTTCTTTCTAGCTTCTGGTTCTAGTTTCCCTCTATTATAAAAAGACTGGTGTGAAATTGGGTTGTTGTTTTTTTTCTCTGCCAGGCGACTAAAGTTTGGTCTGGTTTATTGAGCCTGACTCGTTAAGAAACTGTAAAGCCGAAAGCAATCTTCTGAATTTGGAGAATCCTTTACTGAGCAATCATTGCGTCACTCGGAGAATGAGACACTGTTAGTCGGTGGGATCATGACGTTTGGTCACACAGACGCACTTGAACAAGTATTTTTGGGCGATGACTGTTAAAGCGGATAGAAAACGTCACCCTAATGCGTCAACAAAATATATCAGGAACCAGAGCTGTCACTGGCAGAAAGAGAGCCCCCATCGCTTGGCTCAGTATGTGTTCTCATTATAACCACACCTGGCTACTTTGGGCAGAGGATGGTAGATGTAATAGCTGTAGCAAGGCAGGAACAGCTTTGGGGTTAGCAGCAGGGCTGGGCTTGGCTGGCTTTGAACCAGAAGCATGCAGCATCACCCCCGTTTCGCTGAAGACTCACTGTCCTCCTGTGTTCTCTCACCAGTCTCTGAGCATTAATCATTTACTCTGCGGCTCTAACACCTGTTTCTATCTTTGGCATTTAAACACAAACAAAACTGTGGCCAACTCACAGAACTCTCAAATACTAAACATTGGACACCCCAATGTTGTTGATCTTTTCTTTTCTTTTTTTAATACTTAGGATATTGTGACAATGTTTCTGTGAAATGTCTTCAATGTGCTGCAATTTTGGTGCCCCCCCCCAGCACCATTATCAATCCCCTGTGCTCCAGTCAGCCCTGACTGATAGAATCTTCAGAACTGAGTGTTGCTCCAGAAAGGAAGGTTTTGGGAGACCATCAGGAACACCTTGCTTGCCTCTGTCTGCACATAAGGGAATGTCTTTGGGCTGTAGATGTTGCAGTTGAGTATAAAGAATGAATTGGACCATTTTCTTTTGCTGTTAGCTTTTTTCACCCTGTGGAGGATACTTCTAAGAATTGTATCTCACAATTCCATAAATGTTCTTTGGAATGCCTGCTTTGTGCAGTCGCTTTACAAAACAACTAAACAAGAACATGTTAAGGAAATGTATGCCGTCTTTTAAACATGGCCAGTGTTACTAGATAGGTACACGGTACTAGCCCATGTTGTGACCGGAAGCTGAACAAAGCCTCTGATGAGCAGTAGAGATAAACGGTGCTCCCCTACTACTCTACTACCCTGTACTCATGTGCTCTCACAGATAGAGCATGAGTGGGGAAGTCAGGTTCCTGTCACCCTGAAGCTGGTTTTGACCATAAAGCTCATCTGTTAAACATTCGGTTTAGCTGATTTAGCTGATGAGATATACTTGTTAAAAAACCTGATTTGTCTCGTATCATGGGAAAGGTTTAGATTTGGTACCATACCGCCCTCTTCTGGCTGCAAGTGTCAAATTAAACGGATGCATCCTGCTACTTGTTATTCAACAACAGTGAAATGATTCAATGACCTATGGGGAGCAGTACGATGTCTGGTGCTGATTTCCATCTGATGCGAAGACTGCAACTACATAAAAATACAAAATAAATACAATCGGCATTGCAAAAATTATACATTGGATGACTCAAATCCAAGGATCGTGAAACAGTAACTCACCTCATCAATTTCCAATATGCAGGTGCTATTTTGAACCAAAGCATTCAACATACTTCATTAGTTGAGAGGGGTTGGAGTGATACATACGTTTCTAACATGTCTTTGACCCCTCCTTCTCCTTCTAGCCCGGGTCATACCTTCGGATATACAACCTACACGCAGTTCCTGGGGCTAGTCGGTTGCCAAGCAACGACTCTGGCCAGTCTGATCAGACGGGACACCTGGGTTTCCACCTGCATGGGGGCACCTCATACGGCAGGGGGTTACGTGTGCTGCCTGAAGACAGCCCAGATATACTGGACCTCAAAAAGTAAGAGGGGGCTGTCTGCCAATTTGTGTTGTCACCTCATAAGGCCTAAATCATTGGCACTTCAAGCGAAAGTGTCCTATCTTTTAAGTTTATTTTCTCATTGTTTCAGGATCTTGGAGACATTCTCAGAGTCTGACATAAATGACTCGTCCATGTTTGAAGTCTGGAGTACACCACCAGAGTCTTTTGGTGTGTTGACATTTTTCACTGTGATGCCTATATGAACAACATCTCATTTTCCTGTTAATATTCCTTACAGTCATAATGGCTTGGAAGGCTGTGGTTTGGAGGAAACTTATGGCACCACATACGTTTCTGCTATCATTTTAGGTACTGCTCCAGATGAAATTGCTACAGGTATGAAATTAGAAGTATGGCGCTATTTTGTTACACTTGTGGACAAATTATAAGCTTATATAATTGTACAATATTAGGATGTGAGCAGAAAAATAAAGGTTTGAATCACATCTCAAGAAACAAAATCACTTCCCAGTTTAGACATAATTCACACACCCTGCCAGTACAAAATCACTTCCCAGTCTAGATGTAATCCACACCCTCAACCAGTACAATGGAAACTGGGTTCCTCCACTACTAATGTACATCCACATCTGTGATAGAAGTCTATGTCTTTGATTTGTTGCAGTCCTGTCTGACACTAGCTAGCAGATTGTGACGCGTTAATGTGCTGCTCCATTTGCTGTTACAGGATAGAGACGGCGTAGCACCGAGAATTTTTGGCCAACCTTAACTTTGACGATATTATCTTCGTTCTCGATTCGCCCAAATATATATCTCCGAAAATGTCTGTGTCCAGTTGTAAGTGGTTTGTTTGAATTTAGAAAATGCTCTGTTATTAAAATAAATAATTTGTTTTGCTCCATGACGTGATCCAACACAGTGAGAGAAGATTTGAAATAAAGATGGTGGCGTACACATTGTTGGATTACTTCATAGAGCAAAACATTAATTTGTTTTATTTTCTACATTCAAACGAACCAGCTGCGACTGGACATGGCCGTTTTAGAAGATGCATGTTAGAGTGAATCGAGAACTAAGATAGTATTGTTAAGGTTGGTGGAAAATTCTCTGCTACGCCAAACAGTACCTATCCCATAACGGCTAATGGAGAATCACATTAGCCCGTTACAATCTGCTAGCTACTCTGACACTTGTTGTATGTGTATTGGTGTAGAGAGGACGTGTGACCACACTGTGGAACAGGTGAGTCTGGCTGAAGTGAAGAGCAGAAGCCCCCCTCAGGTGTTCCACGTTCAGGTTCAGCTCAAGTCTTACCAGCCTCAGAGACTCTACCAGTCCCTGAAACTCTTCTGTCACAAGTGTAAAACCATGTGAGTTACTGCTATACACTGACAACCAAACACAAACATGCAAGACACAACATTTACTTGATTGTATTAGCTACATAGCTCCAATTGTGAGGTCATAGGTTATCCATGCTTCTTCATATACATACTTGCACATGTCTCTCTCAATCCATTGGGGACCCCAGGGTGTGCACAATTATCTAGTCCAGCACTAACACACCTGATTCAACTAATCACCAATCCTTTGATTAGTTTAAACAGATGTGTGCACTCTCTGGGTGTCAATCAGGTATTGTCCTTGCTATCTGGGATCCTTGTGACATCCTTACTCCATTTGAAGTTAATGTTTAAACATTTTTAAAAGTTAAGGACAAGGTTAGGGTTTAGGGTAGGGACGTCCTAGGATTCCAGACAGCAGTAATCAGTCAGGAATAGATTGAGAAACGATTGAGAAACTGCCCTGTACCTTTCAGACGGGACGTTCCTGATGATGTCACAGTGGAGGGCTTGTTCTCAGAAGCCCAGAAGGACGTTGGACCATGTAATAATGGTTACTGGACTCTGGTTCTGCCTCTCCCCAGAGAGCCTCCTTCTGAATCCCCCAGCCAGACCCTGACCCTTCTGATGTCCAGTCAGCTAATGGGAAACGGCAAGGCACAGGAGCTAATCTTCCTTATGGGTGCGAACCACACAACTGCCTTGTTACTATGGAGACACAGAGTGTTATCTGCATCTCTCTTCCTCTCATAGCCACAACCGTACAGACTTGAAACCTAGTAAAGAAACGCTATATAAATGCAATCTATTTATACTGAAAAACAGTGATGCGTGTCTTTTTTAGTGATACATTTCACGTCTACCTTCTAAAAGCTACTCTATGACAGTTTGATTCTATGTTTTACGCCAAAGGCTAAACTGTTAACCATTATTTTCTCTGCTTTCCCGTAGGGGCTACCTTGGAGGAGACGTGTCGGATAGCATCCGCGTACAGTAACATTGTGCCAGTGACATCACCACAAGGAACCATGACCCCGCTGGATCTCTCGGCTCCCTTCCTCTTCCGGGGCACGAAAAGATACTATGGGTCTGCACCTATCTTGAAAGTGACTGTCTTAGCCACATCTGACACAGGCCACATTTTGTCCATCAGTGTACTGAAATACACTAAAATGTGATGTGGGTTTTTATGCCTTTGTTTTTCAGATGCAAACAGTGCTCCCAACTAAAAGTGGGAGAATCATTGGGAGAAGGAGTAGAGGTTTGGGATGAGAAAAGTGTGGCAGACGGTATGGTGATCTCTTTCTCACTGTGTACACCTTTTAGGTGGTGGCGATTTAGTGTGGACCTGACCCCATCGTCATTTCTCCCTATTCACCCCTTGATCACATTAACCTCTTACCTGGGTCGTGTTCACAGGCAAAACCTCAGCAAAACATTTTGCAGTGGTAGGAAGATTATTTTCCATGCAATAAAAGTACAAGTTTAAGGACTTGAGTGACTTGAACACCTGTGACCTGGTCTTTGCGGAACATGAGCTACAATACACAGAGACAGGTCTCTCACGGTGACCTGGGTTTATGTTCTTGATGTTTTTTTTTAATGTAACTGCCTCTTCAGCTTTCATGGATATTCTGGCTCGGCTGGGTTTTCCATTTCACTGCTCTGTTGTGTCTGTGACGTCTCGGTTTGTTAATGCTATGGTCACTGCATTCGTTTTGATCATGTTAGGACTACCTTCATCCCTCTCTTTTCTTTTAAATGTACTGGCTATTCTTGATCTTCTCTCTGCACCATGCCCTCAGCTAGGGGAGGCTGGTGGGAGGAGCTCTAGGAGGAAGGGCTCATTGTAATTGCTGGAATGGAATGAATAGAACGGAGTCAAACATGGTTTCCGTATGTTTGTTGTGTTTGATACCATTCCATTTATTCCATTCGTCTTTAGAGTGAGTTCTCCTATAGCTCCTCCCACCAGCCTCTTCTAGTTGGACTGTATTGTCTTCTCTCTCCCTCTTGTTACTCGGCTCCTCCCCCTTTCCTGAACCCTCAGTTGTTTTGATCTTATGTCTCCAATCCACCGGCACTTTTAATGTTACGTCTGCTGTGTTTCTTTACTCCACCAATCCTCAGTTTTATGTTATGGCTTCCCTCCTTAGGTTGTAAAGTTACGCCTAGCGTCCGCTCCTGCCTCTGCTCAGGTCTCTCTCTTAAATCATGTGGTTTTAATGTTATGGCTCTCCTCTCGGCTCTCTTCCCTTGCCCAGCTCTCGGGGTGCAGCTGCTGCAGTATGGCCTACTGATGAAGCTTGAGCTGCAGGATGGCACTGGCTTCCTGGAGGCCCTGCTCTGGAGAGATGCAGTACGTGAGGGCATCCATATAAAGAGACAAGACAGACACAACACACTGAAATATTTTTCAACTTGGTGCCCATAGGTCTGCATGGGTATTTGGGCTCTATGTGTGTTGTATTCTTGTTGTCTAACTGGTAACGCCATTAACCCTATGGCAGGAATCCTTCTTCCACGTGTCAGCTGAGGACGCAGCAGCTGACCAGGAAGCACAAGACCGGGTCCAGGAAACCATGGACAGACTCTGCCCACCAGGGAGTAGTACGGGTAATCATATATTATTATAATAATAATAATAATAATATGCCATTTAGCAGACGCTTTTATCCAACCGACTTAGTCATGCATGCATACTAGCATGCTTCTAGCACTGTCCACGGATGTATCATTATCACATAAATAGACCTGTGAAGTGAGAATGTTTTTGTCAATATTTCAAGGGCAGAGATTTTAACCCCACATCAACAGTGGGCTCTAATGAAGCATTGACAAACAGCGCGTAGAGGTTTCCCATTAGTGAGCAATGAGGCTGGATGAGCTTCCAGGCAGATGGCCCCTCAGAGCGTGAATGCACTACAGCAATTGAGCAAGTAACTGGACAGCAATTAGTTTTCACATGTCCTCCTGAGCAGACTAGGCTAAAATATGTATTTAAGGATCTCAATTTGGTGTGTGTGTGCATGCATGTTTGTGTGGTGTATTTATGTTTTGTGTGGTGTATTTGTTTGTGTGGTGTATTTATGTTTTGTGTGGTGTATTTATGTTTTGTGTGGTGTATTTATGTCTGTCTGTGCCCTTTCCCTTCCTGTGCCCAGCGGAGAGGCCCTGGATGGACCTGTGTCTCAGTGCCTACACAGTGGAGGAGAACGGCCAGAGACGGGCCTGCTACCAGATCTGCCACACTGGTACCAGAGGCACTAACCCACATACACACCCTCACGCCACGCCTAGAGACACATAGCACTCAACCAACCAAAATATCATGCATATGCCAAATAGTAATTTGTGAATATTGTATACAGTTGTGTACCTCCAAATTAATAAAACAAATTATATTGGCTGAAATGTATCTGGCTTTGAGTGTCTCTGACCATTTCCTTTGTCATATTTCCTCCTTTGTACCAACATTTTATATGTTTTAAACTTTATTGAGAGTATGTGTAAACTCTGTTTTCCCCTTCTTAGAAATAAATTATGTGAAAATTATTTGTATTGTCAATTTGAATTTAACCATGGCATTTTCATTGTCTACATCCCTCAAACTCAATTCCACTGCATTAGAGTTCCCCTCTAATCAGGGACTGGTTTAGACCTGAGACCAGGTGTGGGTGCAATTCATTATCTGGTAGAACAGAACCAGCAGGCTCCGGGCCTCATAGGGTAAGAGTTGAATACTCTACATCAGCTATTCCCCAACTGGGGGTACACGCAATACAGTCAGGGCTGCGCCAAATAAAAATGTGATTCACATTTTCAAACAGTACATTTAGATTTTCCAACGGGGCTATACATTTTGGTGACTAACGTAGCTGCTTCTCATTCCGTTTGCTCGAAAATTGATAAATGGTAAAAAAAAAAAAAAAGTAAGGCCCGAGTCCATAGAGACACATACCACCTCTACTGGTAGTACTGCTAAAAACCGACAGGGACGTTGGACCATCGAAGAGGTGCAAATATGATGAGAACTACATTGATTTGGGGGTTCACTTACAGTTGAAGTCGGAAGTTTACATACACCTTAGCCAAGTACATTTAATCTCAGTTTCACAATTCCTGACATTTAATCCTAGTAAAAATTCAGTTTTAGGTTAGTTAAGATCACCACTTTATTTTAAGAATGTCAGAATAATAGAGTGATTTATTTCAGCTTTTATTTCTTTCATCACATGGGTCAGAAGTTTACATACACTCAATTAGTATTTGCTAGCATTGCCTTTAAATTGTTTAACTTGGGTCAAATGTTTTGGGTAGCCTTCCACAAGCTTCCCACAATAAGCTGGGTGAATTTTGGCCCATTCCTCCTGACCGAGCTGGTGTAACTGAGTCAGGTTTGTAAGGCCTCCTTGCACGCACACGATTTTTCAGTTCTGCCCACAAATTTTATTTTGGATTGAGGACAGGGCTTTGTGATGGCCACTCCAATATCTTGACTTTGTTTTTCTTAAGCCATTTTGCCACAACTTTGGAAGTATGCTTGGGGCCATTGTCCATTTTTGGAAGACCCATTTGCGACCAAGCTTTAACCTCCTGACTAATGTCTTGAGCTGTTGCTTCAATACGTCCACATAATTTTCCTTCCTCATGAGGCCATCTATTTTGTGAAGTGCACCAGTCCCTCCTGCAGCAAAGCACCCCCACAACATGATGCTGCCACCCCGTGATTCACGGTTGGGATGGTGTTTTTCTGCTTGCAAGCATCCCCCTTTTTCCTCCAAACATAACAATGGTCATTATGGCCAAACAGTTCTATTTTTGTTTCATCAGACCAGAGGACATTTCTCCAAAAAGTACGACCTTTGTCCCCATGCGCAGTTGCAAACCGTAGTCTGGCTTTTTTATGGCAGTTTTGGAGCAGTGGCTTCTTCCTTGCTGAGTGTCCTTTCAGAATCCAAGATGGCGTAGCAGTCAGACGTCTTTGTCTTGTCTCGTCCCATGTGTGTATATATATTTTTCTTTGCGTTCTTTTTAATATTTTTCCTAAACCTCAACTTCAAAATACTCTCCTGCAACACGCCTCACCCAATATGGTGTGGATTTATGTTTTTTCCCCTAAAGTATTTCTATTTACCTCAGAACTGGAATACCTCAACCAGGGTTGACTACTCCTGGCTAACTTTTCCGTCCCGGAGCTAGCACCAACTAGCCTGGGGCTAGCCCATGCTAGAACCATCTCCCGGCTCACTCCTGGGCTACAATATCCAGACCTCTTCTACTGCCGGTATGGGGCACGGAACCCCTCCGATCCTCTACGACTGGAATACCGACACAATCAGCCCGAGGATTCCAACAGGCCCCTAAGGCGCGACGCCCGCTTAAGGCCCATTCTGCTAACCTGCTAGGCTGGCTACTTGGAACCCTACTAATTCCATGACTGGTCTATCGGCGTCACTGCACGAAGAGGCAAAAACAGACTTAACCCCATCGCGATCTCCCCCTTAGGCTAACTTGCTAGCCCCTGCTAACTGCTTGCTTGCCTGCCCTGGTCTGCTAACTGCTTTGCTTGCTAACCCGGTCTGCTAACTGCTAGCTTGTTTAGCCCTGGCCTACTAACTGTTAGCGTGTTAGCATTGGCCTGCTATCTGTCTGAATCGCCGTATTCCCAGTCAGCACAACCACTCACTGGACCCATATGTTCACTTGGCTATGCATGCCTCTCTAATATCAATATGCCTCATCCATTACTGTCCTGGTTAGTGATTACTGTCTTATTTCACTGTAGAGCCTCTAGCCCTGCTCAATATGCCTTAACCAACCATGTTGTTCCACCTTCTACATATGCGATGACATCACCTGGTTTAAACGTCTCTAGAGACTATATCTCTCTCATCATTACTCAATACCTAGGTTTACCTCCAATGTACTCACATCCTACCTTACCCTCGTCTGTACACTATACCTTGAATCTATACTATCGTGCCCAGAAACCTGCTCCTTTTACTCTCTGTTCCGAACGTGCTAGACGGCCAGCTTGTATAGCATTTAGCTGTACTCTTATCCTACTTCTCCTCTGTTCTTCTGGTGATGTAGAGGTTAATGCAGGTCCTGCATTGCCTAGCTCCACTCCCACTCCCCAGGTGCTCTCATTTGTTGACTTCTGTATCTGTAAAAGCCTTGGTTTCATGCATGTTAACATTAGAAGCCTACTCCCTAAGTTTGTTTTACTCACTGCTTTAGCACACTCTGCCAACCTGGATGTCTTAGTCGTGTCTGAATCCTGGCTTAGGAAAACCACCAAAAACCTTGACATCTCCATCGCTAACTATAGCATTTTCCGTCAAGATAGAACTGCTGTGTTGCTATCTACTGCAAAGATGTCCTGCAGAGTTCTGTATTACTACTTCTAAAAATGAACCTTTCCAGAAAAAAGTATCTCACTGTTGCCACTTGCTATAGACCTCCCTCTGACCCCAGCTGTGCCCTCGATACCATATGTGAATTGATTGCCCCCCATCTCTCTTCTGAGCCCGTGCTACTAGGTGACCTAAACTGGGACATGCTTAACACCCCGGCCATCCTACAATCCCAGTTTGATGCCCTCAATCTCACACAAATTATCAATGAACCTACCAGGTACAACTCCAAATCCGTAAACACGTGCACCCTCATAGATGTCATCCTAACGAACTCACCCTCCAAATACACCTCTGCTGTTTTCAATCAAGATTTCAGCGATCACTGCCTCATTGCCTGCATCCGTAATGGGTCAGCGGTCAAACGGCCTCCACTCATCACTGTCAAACACTCCTTAAAACACTTATGCGAGCAGGCCTTTCTAATTGACCTGGCCGTGGTATCCTGGAATGACATTGACCCGTCATTAGATGATGCCTATTCTTTAAAAGTGCCTTCCTCACCATCTTAAATAAGCATGCCCTATTCAAAAAAAATTAACGAGGAATAGATATAGTCCTTGGTTCACGCCAGACCTGTCTGCCCTTGACCAGCACAAAAACATCCTGTGGCGTTCTGCATTAGCATCGAATAGCCCCCATGATATGCAACTTTACAGGGAAGTTAGGAACAAATATACACAGGCAGTTTGGAAAGTTAAGGCTAGCTTTTTCAAATAGTACTACAGGATGCAAATTTCTAACTCAAAAAGGTTCTGGGACACTGTAAAGTCCATGGAGAATAAAAGCACCTCCTCCCAGCTGCCCACTGTTCTGAGGTTAGGAAACATTGTCACCACCGATAAATCCACTATAATTGAGAATTTCAATAAGCATTTCTCTACGGCTGGCCATGCTTTCCACCTGGCTACCCCTACCCCAGTCAACTGCCCGGGCACCCTCCGCAGCAACCCGCCAAAGCCCCCACAATTTCTCCTTGACCCAAATCCAGATAGCTGATGTTCTGAAAGAGCTGCAAAATCTGGACCCCTACAATTCAACTGGGCTAGACAATCTGGACCCTCTCTTTCTAAAATTATCTGCCGAAATTGTTGCAACTCCTATTACTAGACCTGTTCAACCTCTCTTTCATATCGTCTGAGATTCCCAAAGATTGGAACGCTGCTGCGGTCACACCCCTCTTCAAAGGGGGTGACACTCTAGACCCAAACTGCTACAGACCTATATCTATCCTACCCTGTCTTTCTAAGGTCTTCGAAAGCCAAGTTAACAAACAGATTACCGACCATTTCGAATCCCACTGTACCTTCTCCGCTATGCAATCTGGTTTCAGAGCTGGTCATGGATGCACCTCAGCCACACTCAAGGTCCTAAATGACATCATAACCATCATAATCATTACTGTGCAGCCATATTCATCGACCTGGCCAAGGCTTTCGACTCTGTTAATCCCCACATTTTTATCGGCAGACTCGACAGCCTTGGTTTCTCAAATGATGAGGGGTAGTCCTCTTCTGGCTGTGCCGGGTATAGATTATAACATAACATTACCAAGATGTTCAAATGTTCATAAATGACCAGCATCGTCAAATAATAATAATCACAGTAGTTGTCGAGGGTGCAGCAAGTCAGCACCTCAGGAGTAAATGTCAGTTGGCTTTTCATAGCCGATCATTAAGAGGATCTCTATCGCTCCTGCTGTCTATAAATAGTTGGAAACAGCAGGTCTGGGACAGGTAGCACGTCCGGTGAACAGGTCAGGGTTCCATAGCCGCAGGCAGAACAGTTGAAACTGGAGCAGCAGCACGGCCAGGTGGACTGGGGACAGCAAGGAGTCATCATGGTCCTAGGGCTCAGGTCCTCCGAGAGAGAGAAAGAAAGAATTAGAGAGAGCATACTTAAATTCAGACAGGACACCGGATAAGACAGGAGACGTACTCCAGATATAACAGACTGACCCTAGCCCCCCGACACATAAACTACTGCAGCATAAATACTGGAGGCTGAGACAGGAGGGGTCAGGAGACACTGTGGCCCCATCCGATGATACCCCCGGACAGGGCCAAACAGGAAGGAAATAACCCCACCCACTTTGCCATAGCACAGCCCCCACACCACTAGAGGGATATCTTCAACCACCAATTTACCATCCTGAGACAAGGCCGAGTACAGCCCACAAAGATCTCCGCCACGGCCCAACCCAGACAGGAAAATCACGTCAGTCACTCAACCCACTCAAGTGACGCACACCTCCTAGGGACAGGATGAAAGTGCACCAGTAAGCCAGTGACTCAGCCCCCTAATAGGGTTAGAGGCGGAGAATCCCAGTGGAGAGAAGGGAACCGGCCAGGCAGAGACCGCAAGGGCGGTTCGTTGCTCCAGAGCCTTTCCGTTCACCTTCACACTCCTGGGCCAGACTACACTCAATCATATGACCCACTGAAGAGATGAGTCTTCAGTAAAGACTTAACAGTTGAGACCGAGTCTGCGTCTCTCACATGGGTAGGCAGACCATTCCATAAAAATGGAGCTCTATAGGAGAAAGCCCTGCCTCCAGCTGTTTGCTTAGAAATTCTAGGGACAATTAGGAGGCCTGCGTCTTGTGACCGAAGCGTACGTGTAGGTATGTACGGCAGGACCAAATCAGAAAGATAGGTAGGAGCAAGCCCATGTAATGCTTTGTAGGTTAGCAGTAAAACATTTAAATCAGCCCTAGCCTTAACAGGAAGCCAGTGTAGGGAGGCTAGCACTGGAGTAATATGATCAAATTTTTGGGTTCTAGTCAGGATTCTAGCAGCCGTATTTAGCTCTAACTGAAGTTTATTTAGTGCTTTATCCGGGTAGCCGGAAAGTAAAGCATTGCAGTAGTCGAACCTAGAAGTAACAAAAGCATGGATTAATTTGAATCATGGAAATTCCATGAATCATGGAATCTACTATTCCAGTGTGTAATTGCTATATTGTAATTACTTCACCACCATGGCCTATTTATTGCCTTAACTCCCTTATCTTACCTCATTTGCACTCACTGTATATAGACTTTTTGTTTTCTTTTGTTCTACTGTATTATTGACTATGTTTTGTTTATTCCATGTGTATGTGTCAAATTGCTCTGCTTTATTTTGGCCAGGTCGCAGTTGCAAATGAGAACTTGTTCTCAACTAGCCTACCTGGTTAAATAAAGGTGAAAGAAAAATAAATAAATACAGGACTTGTTTTACTGTGAATATAGATACTTTTGTACCTGTTTCCTCCAGCATCTTCACAAGGTCCTTTGCTGTTGTTCTGGGATTGACTTGCACTTTTCGCACCATAGTACGTTAATCTCTAGGAGACAGGATAGGGCTGCGTTCAGAGTATCCTGCCTTGGCAAGCTGTTAAGACACAGATTCCCTTTGCAACCACATACCTATGTGAGAGTGGATTCTCGGCCCTCACTAGCACAAAAAAAAGAAATACAAGCACAGACTGTGGAAAATGATTTTAGACTCCAATACAACCCAACATTGCAGAGTTATGTGCATCGTTTCTAGCACACCATTCTCATTAAGCTGTGGTGAGTTATTCCCAGATTTTATATGAACAAATAAGGTTTTATATGTAAGATGGCTAAATAAAGAGCACAATGAATGATTATTATTTGTGCCTTGGTCCTCCTATAAGAGCTCTTTGTCAATTCCCACGAGCTGGGTTGTGACACAAACTCACACTCATTCTTCTGTTTAATAAATGTATCGTAAAGTGTGTGTGGCAGGATGATTACAATGATGCCAAAAAACATTTGATAGTGTGCTGACCCTGGTGCTAGAGGGGGTACAGCTGGAGGTTGAATGTTTGAAGGGGAACGGGACTGTAAAAAGTTTGGGAACCACTGCTCTACATCATATCACACTATTTCTTCTGTAGCCTTTATAGGGACAGATTTGAAGGTTTGCATCTGCTTAATTGCAGCAAGAAGAATATATATTACGTTTTTAATTGGATATCATTACAGTAGGCACTTTCAACCCAGGGCCGCCTCAGGGTGGAATGATGTAATGTTAAAACCATAGAATTACTATTTCTGTGCTCAATGTCTACTGATAGTTCTTAATTCTCTTTGAATTTCACTGGCACCTGATGGGTTCTAAAAGCACAGTCGTATCACTCTCAATGGAGCTCATCTGTGGGTGACCGATTGTTTTATGATGGGCTTCATGGCCCGAGGTATTGTGGCTGAAATGGATATAGTTCACTGGGAACTAGTAGTGACGTTCTATTGTCCATGTAGCTCTAGGGCTCCATCGGGTGGTGTATCAGTGAAATGTGTTATGAACGCTATGGAGCCCCTGTGGGGTGCATGCAGGTTTTGGTTTCTAATCTATTACTTGATCATGTTTGATTATTAGGCTAATGATGTTAGTGGCCAGGCTTGTTGTTCTTGGAATTTTGGTAACAAAATTCTCCAACTTCTGCTTTGGCCACAAATACTAATATAGCACAGGGTCAACAACATTATTTACGTATGAGTTAACAGAACATGAACTATTGCAAGTTGGATTTTCACTGGGCAGTTCCTTTTAAGGTTTTTTTACTGCAATTCTACACATTTTATCAGGGTGGAGAGAACATTTGACTGTTTTCAGCCTAGTGTCCTGCAGTTCTACACATTACGCCATCGCTATTTTGTGTTCTAATGCTTTCTGAGTGACTCTTAGATTCTCCCCAACTGTAGTTTGTATTTGGGCGTTGTTAGTTCTCAAAGATCTTGTTAAAAATTCATATATAGCTCCATTATCTTGTGTACATACTGTACTTTATATCTGATTTTAAGTTTACACTGAAAACGTTTTACCATTTAAAAATAAAATGTCAGCAAAATAAAATGCCCGCTGCTAAATGAATAGAGGGGAAACACTGCATCTGTAATAAACAGATTGGTTGAAACAGCCAATAACCTAATTACCGGATGCATTCTTTTGATTTATGTAATTGTGACAGTTTAAGTCCTGTATAGCAAATCAATCAGGCGGGCACTGCCGACGGCAGGTAATATGCACAGAATATATCAAACATTAGGAACACCTTGCTAATATTGAGATAATGAGTTTCCCACCCCACCTTTTGCCCTCAGAACAGTCTCACTTTGTTGGGGCATGGACTCTACAAGGTGCCGAAAGCGTTCCGCAGGGATTCTGGCCAATGTTGACTCAAATGCTTCCCACAGTTATGTCAAGTTGGCTGGAAGTTCTTTTGTTGGTGGACCATTCTTGATACACACAGGAAACTGTTGAGCGTGAAAAACCCAGCAGCTCAAACCGGTGTGCCTGGCACCTACTACCATACCCCATTCAAAGGCACTTTCATTTTTTGTCTTGCCCATTCACTGTCTGAATGGCATACATACACAATCCATGTCTCAATTGTCTTAAGGCTTAAAACTCCTTCTTTAACCTGTCTCCTCCGTTTCTTCTACGCTGACTGAAGTGGATTTAACAAGGGACGTCAATAGAGGAATCATAGCTTTCACCTGGCCCGTCTATGTATTGGAAAGAGCAGGTGTTTTTAATGTTTTGTGTACTCAGTGTATAGCCCAATGGCTCCTAAGTCAAGGGCACACTGATCAAAATGATTAACAAGATGAATAAGACTCTGGTGCCTGGAGTGATGTTGATGTGTGCTGTAATGCGGTTGGCATGGGGACTTTTTGATGTCAGCTTTAGTCTGATTTCCTGAATCCTGGTTTTGTACCGTATGCATCATCCATGCTGTGAGGAACCAGTGTTCGCTTGGGGGAAATCCACCCACATCAACACCTGCTCTCTAACTTCATCCCTTTGTGTGAGCAGAGCGCAACAGAACCCCCCCCGGCATACCTTTCTCACAGCCAAAGCTTCAAAAGGGGTTTTCAATGTCCCTGAAATGGATATTCACAGTGAAGCAAATTTATATAGTGGAATACACTGCTACATGGTGTCAGGAAGCTGCTAAGGTGGAAAGAATATTGTTCTGTACAAAGGTGAGTAGCAGACACAGCAGCTGTTCAAACAAACTGTAGAACCCAGTTCCTACATTTTAATATAACAATTGATTTTATCAAACACAACTATGCTACATTTTATCTCTGGGGCCCTCAGGATGACAAATCAGAGCAAGATTACTGAATGTAAGTACATTATTTACCTTCAGAGGTGAATGTATCAAACCAGTTGCCGTGATAATTTTTTGTTGTTGTGCACTCTCCTCAAACAATAGCATGGTATTGTTTCACTGTAACAGCTACTGTAAATTGGACAGTGCAGCTCGATTAACAAGAATTTAAGCTTTCTGCCCATATAAGACATGTCTATGTTCTGGGATTTTTTTGTTTGTTACTTACAACGTCATGCTAATCACATTAGCGCACATTAGCTCTACCGTCTCGCGGGGGGAACACTGATCCCGTAGAGGAATAACTAATTAGTCAATTATCAATGATGTCATTAGAGCAAATAACACCAATGAGTGTTGCCAAACGCCCATTAGTCCAGGTTAACATCCGAGTGAGATATAAAAATTCACCTAAAAATTCACCTTTGATGATCTTCGGATGTTTTCACTGACGAGACTCCCAGTTAGACAGCAAATGTTCCTTTTGTTCCATAAAGATTATTTTTATACCCCAAATACCTCCTTTTGTTGGTCACATTATATTGAGAAATCCACCGGAAATAGCGGTCACGACAACTGCAAAAAAAAATCTAAATTATGTCCATAATATCGACAGAAACATGGCAAACGTTTTTTATAATCAATCCTCAAGGTGTTTTTCAAATATCTATTAGATAATATATCAACCGGGACAATTGGCTTTTCAGTAGGAGCGAGAGGAAAAATTACTACCTCTGTCTTTTACGCAAGAATCACTCTGAGAGCCCTCAGCTGGCCACTTACGCAATGTAGTCGTTTACGCTCATTCTTCAACATAAAGGTGTGGAACTATGTCAAAATGCTGTAGACACCTTAGGGAATACGTAGAAAAAGGAATCTCGTTGATATCCCTTTCAATGGCCAATAGGGGTGCATAGGAACACAACGGTTTCAAAATAAGAGGCAATTCCTGATTGGATTTTCCTCAGGGTTTCGCCCACAATATCAGTTCGGTTATACTCACAGATAATAATTTGATAGTTTTGGAAACTTTAGAGTGTTTTCTATCCTAAGCTGTCAATTATATGCATATTCTAGAATATGGTCCTGAGAAATAGGAGGTTTACTTTGGGAACGTTATTTTTCCAAAAATAGTGCCCCCTAGTTTCAAGAGGTTTTAACTCATTCCCACATAATTTTGTTGACTTATCCTATACTCGTGTTTGTGGCCAAAGCATAAATTAGAGGAAAAAAACACATAAAAAACCCCACCTCACTTGTATCTCAAACAGACTTTTTTTGTTTTATTTTATTTAACTTTTATTTAATTAGGCCACTTACATTAAGAACAAATTCTTATTTACAATGAGGGCCTCCCAAAATGCAAAATGCCTCCTGCGGGGACAGGGGGTTGGGATTTTTTTAAAGTATTATATATATATATATATATATATATATACACTGCTCAAAAAAATACAGTGCCTTGCGAAAGTATTCGGCCCCGTTGAACTTTGTGACCTTTTGCCACATTTCAGGCTTCAAACATAAAGATATATAACTGTATTTCTTTGTGAAGAATCAACAACAAGTGGGACACAATCATGAAGTGGAACGACATTTATTGGATATTTCAAACTTTTTTAACAAATCAAAAACTGAAAAATTGGGCGTGCAAAATTATTCAGCCCCCTTAAGTTAATACTTTGTAGCGCCACCTTTTGCTGCGATTACAGCTGTAAGTCGCTTGGGGTATGTCTCTATCAGTTTTGCACATCGAGAGACTGACATTTTTTCCCATTCCTCCTTGCAAAACAGCTCAAGCTCAGTGAGGTTGGATGGAGAGCATTTGTGAACAGCAGTTTTCAGTTCTTTCCACAGATTCTCGATTGGATTCAGGTCTGGACTTTGACTTGGCCATTCTAACACCTGGATATGTTTATTTTTGAACCATTCCATTGTAGATTTTGCTTTATGTTTTGGATCATTGTCTTGTTGGAAGACAAATCTCCGTCCCAGTCTCAGGTCTTTTGCAGACTCCATCAGGTTTTCTTCCAGAATGGTCCTGTATTTGGCTCCATCCATCTTCCCATCAATTTTAACCATCTTCCCTGTCCCTGCTGAAGAAAAGCAGGCCTAAACCATGATGCTGCCACCACCATGTTTGACAGTGGAGATGGTGTGTTCAGGGTGATGAGCTGTGTTGCTTTTACGCCAAACATAACATTTTGCATTGTTGCCAAAAAGTTCCATTTTGGTTTCATCTGACCAGAGCACCTTCTTCCACATGTTTGGTGTGTATCCCAGGTGGCTTGTGGCAAACTTTAAACAACACTTTTTATGGATATCTTTAAGAAATGGCTTTCTTCTTGCCACTCTTCCATAAAGACCAGATTTGTGCAATATACGACTGATTGTTGTCCTATGGACAGAGTCTCCCACCTCAGCTGTAGATCTCTGCAGTTCATCCAGAGTGATCATGGGCCTCTTGGCTGCATCTCTGATCAGTCTTCTCCTTGTATGAGCTGAAAGTTTAGAGGGACGGCCAGGTCTCGGTAGATTTGCAGTGGTCTGATACTCCTTCCATTTCAATATTATCGCTTGCACAGTGCTCCTTGGGATGTTTAAAGCTTGGGAAATCTTTTTGTATCCAAATCCGGCTTTAAACTTCTTCACAACAGTATCTCGGCCCTGCCTGGTGTGTTTCTTGTTCTTCATGATGCTCTCTGCGCTTTTAACGGACCTCTGAGACTATCACAGTGCAGGTGCATTTATACGGAGACTTGATTACACACAGGTGGATTGTATTTATCATCATTAGTCATTTAGGTCAACATTGGATCATTCAGAGATCCTCACTGAACTTCTGGAGAGAGTTTGCTGCACTGAAAGTAAAGGGGCTGAATAATTTTGCACGCCCAATTTTTCAGTTTTTGATTTGTTAAAAAAGTTTGAAATATCCAATAAATGTCGTTCCACTTCATGATTTTGTCCCACTTGTTGTTGATTCTTCACAAAAAAATACAGTTTTATATCTTTATGTTTGAAGCCTGAAATGTGGCAAACGTTCGCAAAGTTCAAGGGGGCCGAATACTTTCGCAAGGCACTCTAAAGGGAACACTTAAACAACACAATGTAACTCCAAGTCAATCACGCTTCTGTGAAATCAAACTGTCCACTTAGGAAGCAACACTGATTGACAATAAATTTCACATGCTGTTGTGCAAATGGAATAGACAACAGGTGGAAATTATAGGCAATTAGCAAGACACCCCCAATAAAGGAGTGGTTCTGCAGGTGGGGACCACAGACCACTTCTCAGTTCCTATGCTTCCTGGCTGATGTTTTCGTCACTTTTGAATGCTGGCGGTGCTTTCACTCTAGTGGTAGCATGAGACGGAGTCTACAACCCACACAAGTGGGTTGTACACACATCATGACAAGAGAGACAACACTACATAAAGAGACACCTAAGACAACAACTGAGCAAGGTAGCAACACATGACAACACACCATGGAAGCAACACAACATGGTCGCAGCATGATACATGGTACAAACATTATTGGGCATAGACTACACGAAGGGCAAGAAGATAGAGACATCAATACATCATCCAAAGCAGCCACAACTAATGCTTGCTATTTTCTCACAGAGTATGATGTCATACTCCCGAGGAGGATGATCTGGCCAATCAGTGGATTGCTAGCGTAAATATTTTTTATCAACTGCATATGGCCACACCATTCTGTTATTGGGGTACTCCCAAACCATTCCAACACAAAAAAGATGAACATACTTAATTACTGTTTTTTTTTTTAGAAGGAAACTATTTCACTCATATTGTAATTAATTCTAGGTAACATTTCATAGAAATCTGGAAACCCTGGACAGTTACTTTAACTCCTGTCCACTGAATGTGGCGGTAAAATTGTAAATTAATCAATAGCCTATAGACTAGTATGCTGGTGTGTTTGGAATTACTGAAAGCATGGGCCCCAAAAGTTTTTCACAAAAAGACAATGAGCGCTTGCTTCCATGAACCCGTTGGGGTCCTGCAGTCCAGGCCACATCCATTGATGTGTACAGTAGTCCTTATACAACATGCCACCATGCTGAACAGAAACGTCTAGTTGCAGTGAATCATGTTGTTGGAAAGTTGCACAAAAAATGCCCTCTAGGTTCTCAACAGAGATAAACCTCCAGCAAAACAAGAAACGTTTTGTAGGCTACTTCAGTATTTCAAGGAGAAACATTGTCTGGCGTGGTTGAGTGATGCTGGCTGATTTAGTTGAACAAATCCGGTTTAGCCGCCAGGGGAGCCAGTCTCTTCTGTCCGTGATGCTCACGTGTGTAGCTCTAGACGGAGCTTGGCACATTCCCAACTCCATCTCCGACTCTGGGCGTCGGGATCGTGGGTACCAGTAATAACCGTCAAGGGCGCTTTTCGGACATAGAAGCAAATGCTTTTGAATAAGAAATGCGATCTTGTGTCCATTTAACCTTTTACAATCTGTTTTATATTCAGAGGCACAGACGAAATTCAAACATACCCTACTTCACATGGTGAGAAAACAACCGTTGTTGAACTTTACTTTGTCGTATTTCGGAGACGCACCTGTTAATTGCCAAGTGCACTTTATTTAATTCGAAGTGGTGTTGACTATGGAATGAAGGTTTGGCTTTATTTCTGTCGTCTCTCCGATGTGGTAATCATCCATGGATAAATATTTGGAATACAATATACTATTGTTTCCTCTTTTAGAATAAACAATGCTGGTACTACTCTTAAGATTACTGTGTTTCTCACTTTGGAGCGAGAATGTGTTCTCGCAAATACACGGGGAGAAGACAAATATGATTCCTAGACATTATGAAACCGCCGTCACTATCGGGAATCTACACAAAACCAATAGTGATAGTCAGAGATTGCACTCGGCGTATGGCAGAGTTATCAACGAAATTGACTATAAAAGGGTGCGTACTCCAAGTTCATCCTCCTGGGATGTGATTAGGACATGGATGGATAACATAAATGTGACTTCATTCAATACGAAAAGTGGTATGAATGAAATAACAATGCGCAAAAGCAATTCGTCAAATGGAACAGAACCCATTTGGTTACCCGAGGAAGGCGAGTCAAAAAGGCTGATGGAGGAAAAGTTGGACACGGAGAAACATGCAGCCATGGGAACACGATATGGTGTATACATTCATTTAAAGCCCTCCACGAGACATAAGCGAGGAGGACACCACCGTGGCGAGCACAACCGGATCTGCATACACAAAAGAGCAAGTGTAGACCGTCGGAGAAGAAATGCGAAGGATAGCAGTAAAAAAGGGAATTTAATAAGCGAGCCAACCTTGCTGTCAGATGCGTCTTTGGACACACCGCTGGCCACGTGGGAACCGCTGCCTAAACCTATGGCCCAGAACCAGTCAACAGACATGCCATTACATGCCACTGATAATGAACAGTTCACTTTGCCAGAGCTCCAGGACTATACCCCACTGATTCCTCTCAATCCTCAAACTAGGAGAAAAGATGTAAAAAACCCATTTTACCCCGTAACAGCAGAATCATATGGGGCATATGCCATCATGATCATTTCGGTCATCATTTTCACTGTTGGATTAATTGGGAATATAGCAATCATGTGCATTGTGTGCCACAACTACTACATGAGAAGTATTTCAAATTCTCTTCTAGCCAATCTCGCCCTATGGGATTTTGTTGTCATCTTTTTTTGCCTGCCCCTGGTGATCTTCCATGAACTGACCAAGAATTGGCTGTTGGGGGAGTTCTCCTGTAAAATCATCCCCTATATTGAGGTAATAATGTCCACTAGCTATTGTGCTACTTGATTGAATGTTATGATTGGGTGATGAAGTTGGTGTTCAGTCTGCTGTCATAACCATCTCTTCCTTGTGAAATCTGTCACATATTGTGAGCTAAAAAAAAGTGTTGGGGCAGTGACAATTGTTTGTTGTTGTTTTGGTTCTGTACTCCAGCACTTTGGATTTGAAATGATACAATGACTATGAAGTTCAGACTGTCAGCTTTAATTTGAGGGTATTTTCATCCATATCGGGTGAACCGTTTAAAAATTACAGCACTTTTTGTACTTAGTCCTCCAATTTTAGGGGACCAAAAGTATTGTGACAAATTAAATCATGTATATTAAAGTAGTAAAAAGCATTTGGTCCCATATTCCTACCACACAATGACTACATCAAGCTTGTGACGACACATTTGTTGGACGCATTGGCTGTTTGTTTTGGTTGTGTTTCAGATTAGTTTGTTTCCAATAGATATGAATGGAGTCACATTTATTATAAATAAGAATATAATATGTTTCTAAACACTTCTACATGAATGTGGATGCTACCATGATTATGGATAGTCCTGAATGAATAATGATGAATGAGAAAGTTAGACGCACAAAAATCATACCCTCAAGCGATGCTAACCTCTCACTATTACAATAACAGGGGAGGTTAGCATTTTTGTGGGGGTATGATATTTGTGTGTCTACCTTTCTCACTCATCAACAACAACAAAAATGTGTCCCGTCCCAATACTTTTGATGCTCACTTTATGTTAATTCTTACACCGTACAATGTTCTGTGCTTCAAGTGTTTGCAGTATTTGGAGGATCCTATACTAGGTCAAGATTTTTTTTCTCCCGAATGTCACCGCAACCTGTTGTTCCAAACTTTTAGGTGAGGTGTCACTATTCTAGCTACAGAGGTAAAAGCCCCTAGGTGACCTATGCTATGTTAGGGATACAGTTCCAGTCCTACTTTCCCTAATAAGGCATTAGTCTGAAACTCACTAGGCCTCAATAATTACATCAGACCCACACCCATTATTGCATCAACTTACCTGTCTGTTTCAGCTGTAAGGCAGCTCCTCTGTCAGCCAACTATTGTAAAAGATAGTCCTTTAAAATAACATGTTTTCCAGAGTTACAGAACGCTAACCATACAGTAAAGTCTATATTTTGTAGCCATAGTATTGCCAACTGAAGGGTTTGTATTAACACACTTGTACTACATACTGAATATCATATACCGAATGTGATTTGAATGTTGCAGGACCAAATTATGAAAAGAACATCTATTATTGCCCCTGGGGTCTATTCAGACAGTGATCAGTTTGTACCCAGTTTCCAGGCATCGTCAACACAGGTCCTAGAGAGAAACTGAGTTTTTGTCTCAGCCAACCACTAACGCACCTGTTTCAAATAATCAACCAATCATGGTCGTTAACCTAGACCAAAATGAGCTGAATCAGGTGTATTAGCGCTGGACTGGAACAAAAGCCTGCAAACCCACTATCTCTCCTGAACGGAGTTGGAGAAGGCTGAGCTCTGTTCCGCTTGCTGTGTGAATGCAGTAAATGGTGATTGGTGTGTTGGTGTAATCTGACACACCACACATCATAGAACTGAGCCTCGTAAAAAAAACTACAGATTAGCTGGTTATATCATATACTGTCTAAAAGGAAACCCACCAGACCCAGGTGCAGCTAGGGACAACACCAAATAATCTAGATGAAATGGAAAAGTCTAAACGAGATCCTTGTGATGTCCCAATGTCAAGGTAGGGACAGGGTAAGGGTAGAGATCCGGATAGCACTAACCTAGATGTTATGCAGCCCAAGAACTTGGAACACCTTATACAGTCTGAGGTCACAGTGTAAAACCTATGCTGCTCAACAACTGAGCCTTCTTGGTGAAAGTAGCGTCAATGAAAATGAACAAAGATCTGAATTGATTGGATTAAGTATAATCAACACGTTGACAGACCCACCTTGTCCTCTGATAGTCTATGTGCAGTTTTTACTATTGCTTACACCTATCCCATCTTTTCAGATCTCCACAAGTCCAACATCCTAGGGCTGGGTGTACCTGTCTCTGTGCTTTATGGAGTCCAATCCTCCACTCTTTTACAGACCTCTTTGGTTCAGCTCCTGCTTTTAGCAGTCTGTCTGTTCTCTCTGTTGTGGAAAAGTACTTCATGTAAGATAGATGACATAGTTTTGCTGTGGTTCACTATCATACTGTTGGTCCTGAGTGCCTTTCATGGGAAATGTGTGAAGTATTCACCCGGAATAAACTAAATTCTGTTCATTAAGAAGGAAGCACACTCCTTTTGGAAGAGGAAATGATCTAGATAAAAATCCTTCTCCAGGTGGCACAGTTCATCTGTCCGGGCACATAGACTGAGTGTACAAAACATTATGAACACCTGCTCTTTCCCTTTCATAGACTGACCAGGTGAAAGCTATGAACCCTTATTAATGTCACTTGTTAAATCCACTTCAATCAGTGTAGATGAAGGGGAGGAGACAGTTTAAAGAAGGATTTCTAAGCCTTGAGACAATTGAGGCATGGATTGTGTATGTGTGCCAATCAGAGGGTGAATGGGCAAGGTATGGTAGTAGGTGCCAGACGCTCTGGTTTGTGTCAAGAACTGCAACGTTGCTGGGTTCTTCACGCTATACAGTTTCCTGTGTCTATCAAGAATGGTCCACCACCGAAGGACATCCAGCCAACTTGACACAAGTTGGGAAGCATTTGAGTCAACATTGGCCAGCATCCCTGTGGAATGCTTTCGACACCTTGTAGAGTCCATGCCCCAACGAATTGAAGCTGTTCTGAGGGCAAAAGGGGGAGATATTAGGAAGGTGTTCTTAATGTTTTATACACTCAGTGTATAGGCCTATACAATGACCCCAAGACGAATAAACAACCTCAAAACGACCCAAACAATCTGTATGAGTGATGCTGTATAACCTGCCAGCGCTAGTCTGTAAGCTGCTTAGTGGCAGTGATTGTCATTGTGTTTGTAAGTCCCATTCTATGCCAACATGACCTGTAGGCCATTTTAAAACCACAGTCCCGAACATAGCACTTTGAGTAGCCAGCCTCTGTGGTAAGAACATTAAATGGATAGCGGCAGACGCATCCTCGTTATGCTAAGCGACTTGCTAATCAAGCAATTAATGGAGCATAACTACACAAACAGTGGGGCAATTAATTCTAATGGCTCCTGTGACAACTAAGTGCTCTGTCACATGACATGTTGTCATTATGGACACCAAGGTGAGAGGTTAGTTAGACAAGGCCTGCCCGCCACTGTTGACACAGCTCTAGAGGATAGCTGTCACGTTGACGATGATGGTATTTGCTGAGAGCGCTTCGTCTTGACAATACTCTCTCTCTCTCCCTCTCTCTAATTCTCTTGCTCTCCATCTCTCCCTCTCTCTTCATCTCTCCCTCACTCTTCTCTCTCCATCTCTCCCTCTCTCTTCATCTCTCCCTCTCTTCTCTCTCCATCTCTTCCTATCTTCTCTCTCCATCTATCCCTTGCTCTTCTCTCTCCCTTCATATATTCTCTCTCTATCGCTCCCTCCCTCTTTTCTCTCTCTCACTCCCTCTCTCTTCTCTTGATTTCTCACAAGCTAGATAAGTCGTAGGAATGTAAGGGGTCTGCTACAAGGTAAGGGGACTTCTACAAAAATCATAGGCAATCCCAGGACATAGTGTCTATAATACTGTAATAAGCTCACATAGTTGCTGTCACAAACTCCACACAGTTGTCACCGACTAGTTGGATATTCATTTCCCACTGAGCAAACATTTCTGTACAGCATTCATATACATTCTAAAAAATTATCAGGTTTTTGCTTTGGCTGACCTTGTTTTTTTAATTGACATTTGTCAGTAAAACTCATGAATGCAACTGTTTATGGCCAATTTTAGCTGGGGCCTCTGGAGTGGTGGTGTGTTTTAACAGATTTGATCAAAGCTGTGATGAAATTACTGGCTACGTATGTACAATTACTCAGCAGTACATTTCCAACTTAAGCTGACCGAGCATATAGAGGGAAAGATACTAGAGACAAAGCATTCCTTGTGTGTCATGACACATAGCAAGGATATTTGGTGGTGTCCACACATTGTTGTGATAAACATGTTTCCTCATACCCCCCCTCCAGGCACAGACAGGTTCATTTTAAACCTGTTCATATCAACGAATCCCAATAAATAGAACCCCCTGAGGGAGTCACAAGACCTAGCATATAAATCAAACTCTTTCCACAATCTCTCTCGCTCTCTCTGTCATGGGCTCCCTTGCACACAATATACTGTGCACCTTATTATGTTATACAGTCATCAATATTATAATTTGATATAATTAGAAAGTCTAAAGTTCCCCTTTTTGGCGCCCAACTGTAGTCCTCCCATTCTTTAAAGTATCACACATAAATCATTACTCATGGCTACTTTCAAGCATCTCAGTATGGAAATTAGGAACTTGTGTGCAGTAAGTAACAGAGCTGTCCCACTCTAAACCTGTTGACATCTAGTATACTGTGCTGTATGTACCATTGTCGCATGGAAATTGTTCTAAACTGTGTTTTGAACACGCATAGTGTACAGTAGACACATTCATTCTGTCTTTTCAGAGAACAAGATGACTCTGGGGCCTTGGTATATCATCCAGACGTTTCAAGAATGCATTGCAATTAGGAGTAGTCACCTCTATTGTGTGTTAAGCCTAGGGCCTGGATACAGTCTATACTTGTTTCTCTCTAAAAAATGAAGCACTTTGACAGAACTTTGATGGTATTGTTAATGTGCAGTAATAACACATCAACTGCATACAGGAGTGTCTGACTTCCTCCTCTCTTTTCTTTGTCCTTCCAGGTCTCCTCCCTCGGGGTCACAACCTTCACCCTGTGTGCTTTGTGCATTGACCGCCTTCGCGCCGCCACCAACGCCCAGATGTATTACGAGATGATTGAAAACTGCGCCTCCACGGCCGCCAAGCTGGCCGTTATCTGGATCGGGGCTCTCTTATTGGCCCTGCCAGAGCTCCTGATCCACCAGCTGGTCACTGAAGATGGCGAGCCTCCGGATGTGACGCCCTGCCAGCGCTGCGTGGTTCGTATCTCCACCGACCTCCCCGACACGCTCTATGTGCTGGGCCTGACCTACGACGGAGCCCGCCTCTGGTGGTATTTTGGCTGCTACTTCTGCCTGCCAACGCTGTTCACCATCGGCAGCTCCCTAGTGACTGCCCGTAAAATCCAGCAGGCCGAGCGGGCCTGTGTGCGTGGCAACAAGAAGCAGCTCCAGCTGGAGAACCAGATGAACTGCACGGTTGTGGCGTTGGCCATCCTCTACGGCTTCTGCATCATCCCTGAGAACATCTGCAACATCGTCACTGTCTACATGGCAGCGGGTGTGCCCAGACGGACCCTGGACATTCTCCACCTGGTCAGCCAGCTGCTGTTGTTCTGTAAGTCGGCGGTGACACCCGTCCTGCTGTTCTGCCTGTACCAGCCCTTCAGCCGGGCCTTCCTGGACTGCTGCTGCTGCTGCTGTAACGAGTGCGGCCCTCCCAGGTCTTCCACCACCGCCACCACCAGCGAGGAGAACGAGCACGAGTGCACCACCACCGACCTGGAGCTGTCACCATTCAGCACCATCCACAGGGAGGCTTCCTCCTCCTACACCACTGTGGGGACCCACTGCTGAGAGGTCAAAGGTCATGACCTCCTTCAGAAAGTTACAACTGCCATGTGAAGAGTTCAAGAGGTCGGACTTTAAACCAATTGGACCGGTTTCCCCACACCCAGGTTAAGGTTACTCCTGGAATAAAAGGCATGCTCAATGGACAATCTCCAGTGAGAGTGCTTGTAAATCAGAGAATAGGCTTAATCTGAGTCTGGGAGACCGGCCCTTAAGAGTTATGATCAGTTCATTTTTTATTCTTGTCAATTTAGGAATTGAATTGATAATGCGAATAAAGGGCACATCCCATTTTAAATCCATGTCCACTTGACTTTGAATTAAATTGACGTAAACTCTGGTGGACATAAGTGTCTTGGTCTACTTGAGGGCAGAGTTCTGTATACGTACTATACTGTCTGTCTACGCTTTGTTTACAGCAGTGGTCACCAACCGTGGTTGATCTCCAAGGCATTCCTAGTCAATCACCAAACATTTCTGTAAAAAAAAAAACAATAAAGCCTTGCGTTCCTATTTTGTTATTTGTTTTGCGCTGTTGGCGTTAGTTGCACTTTATTTTTGATTTCTTTTAGGTTGTAAGATGTAGATGCACTTGATTCAGCAGCCCTAGCGCCAGGAAGGCAAAGTCTTCCCATTTTGAATAACGTTTTTTAAATAGAATTTCCAAATGGTCTGAGAAGAAAAACATTGGCAGGGAAATTCAAGCATTGATAATGTATTGGGCCTATAGCCTACTGCACAAACCTCATTGTTACAGAACTGTAATTGGTTACGTTTTCTAAGTCATGGTTTGTAAAAATCTGAGCAGTAGATCTCAGCTTCCATTTTGACTCAAAGTGATCTTCACTCAAAGGTTGGTGACCACTTGTTTACAGAAACCATACGGAAAGGAATACATATGTATAGTTCAATTCAATTTATAGCAAATTCATTATAAACTCACCAGTGTTTTCTCTTTTTAATTATTATATTATTTTTTGGGGGGGGGTCATAATGTTCTTTTTCTGCTTCCACAGAGTGTCTGTGTCAAATGGAAAGTAATATATTGAAAATGGCTGATCGTACTGTATTGTGTTTAGCTTATAATGGTGATTCTTGTGAATCAGGTCAAAGTTATGCCTAGCTCCCTTGCTATGTAAGTATATTATGCACTCTGTATTTGATAGCAGAAAACTGTACGATACACTTCAGTCAGTCAGTAAAGTTACTGGAGTGGTCTTTTTTGTTGTTGTTGCTCACTTTAATAAAAAAAGAACACAGAATTTGAATGTTTCTTTGACCCTCAAAATGTCAATATCTTCATATATGGAATAAACAATCCACTTATTATTTAGGGACTAACATACCTTCTTCCAAAAATGTTAACTATGGATAATAAATCTACCTTATCATTTTGTCTTGGAAACTAAACATATGTGATAATATTCTCCAGATGGAGAAGAGGAGTGTGGTTTCCTGAGAATGGCCAGTTAGCTCTCAGAGGGGGAGTTTCTCATCTGGCCATTGTGACATCACTACCCACTCCCCAGAGTACACAGTAACCCTTGTTTCGCTACCCGTCGCCACGGCAACCTCAGGAATCTGCTTCTCAGCTGTCTCCATGACGTCATGATCGGCCGAGTGGCAGAGAGTTAGATCAGATGGTAGGGTGGGTAGGGAGAAGGGTTCATAGTATTGGACTTAACTAGGGTATGGTGCAAATAATGCATTTCCATGGAGATGGTCGGTTGTTGGCTCTCAGGAGTTCATTTCAGACATGAGCCTTGCTAACTGCTAACCATGTTTCTGGTTGGTTCAGTTCAGACTTCCTTCAATGTTCTGTATAGTCGTCCAGTTTTCTAGACAGTCTAAGAATGTTTCTAATGAAAACGGTGTCCTTAGAACATTTCTGGAACATGCTTGACTTGAATGTCAAGCTTACAACATGTTTGCGATCAAGTAACATCTGCGCTGATAGGAACGGCATAGATGGACACAATCATATTTTAGGCAAAATTGCATTGTCTCTGTTTAACAGAACGATGCTGTTTTATGGCTTCCTGGTCCTGATTTGTAATACATTGTGAAGATATTGCCTGCCTGCAATACTACAGTAGCAAAACAACACGGCTGCCATCACGTCCATACACAGTGCAACAAAATGGTGTACGACTTTCATCTGCCGTATATAGACCCATGATGTCCCCAAATCATTTGGCTGTCAGATCCGGTCTTGTTATGGAACACAACGGCTTATTCTCCTCACAACACTGTCCTCCCACAGTGCTTCTGAGCCCGTCTTTCATTTTCAATCACTCCCTCTGTTCCTGATGGGATTATGCATAGTGACTACACTTTTTTTCTCTTCACAGGAAGTAAAAGGCTCCATAGAGTTCACTCTGACTGTTAGGATAATGCTGTAGCTGAGGGCCATTGAACACAACACATTTTACAGGCCAACATATTACCAGAAATGAGACATCGTTGTTCAACGCTTTGCTAAGCCTATTTTGACAAAAAGACTGGAATAGTGTATTTATTTGGAAACCGGGAAAATAAGTATTTTTGAACCCCGACCGTTATGCAAATCCATGGCCACGGTAGGTGACCTGTCGATTGAACTGCTGTTCTTAATGGAATGGCATGTCTCCAGAGTCCAGCTATCAGAAAAGCTCAATCTGATTAAAGAGAAAAAGAAAATGTCCCCTAAAAATGATTTCAGCCTCCCATGCTCATCCAGTCATAAGAGTGAGGTCCTTTTGTTGAGGCAGTGCATTGATGTTGTTAAGGAATGTGTTTCGTAAGTTCTTACTTTAGCTGAGCTTGTGGTGACATTAAACATGCACAATTCTATCTACAGTATGTATACCCTGTTCAATGACAATGGCATTTTTGTAATGGGAACTGAGAATATTAGCGCTAATTTCTATTAACCGTCCAAAATAACATGCCTGAAAGTGTCTTGGTCAATCTGCAACTCACTGTGAGGTTCAAGCTCTCTGTTGTACGAAAAAACTGTTGTGCCACAGAAGCTGCCATTCAGGACCTCCGCAGAACAACAAAGATGTCTGTTTTCCTGAACCCGCATGCTCCTCATTTCATTCATCAACAATCATACTGACCACAGTCACTGTTTGTATGGTATTCAACAGTTATGTACAGTATGTACAGGGTTTTTCAGTGTAGTCTACAGAGGAAAACAACCATGATTCCTTCTTTATGTTATGTGCCCATGTAATGGAATTATTCATTTAAATCCACAGGCATTTATTATAACTTAACAAGGCAGCTGGATGTGATTGATGGGCATATGTCGGTCGGTCGGCCGCTAAAGTGACAGTTACCTCAGCGTCCCTAAAATAAAATCCTGCTTCACTTTTCATAATGATGATCAAAAACACGAAATATTTACAATATGCCAAAAGTCCAGTATATCACAGTAATTCCTTTCCATGAAAACCTGTGAGTCGGTTGGACATCCCTGCTTGCTTCCTAGTTGCAATTAAAGGTTCCTCTATTCCTTTGGAAACAATAGCTTGATAATACATTGATGTATTGCCGCTAAACAAGTTGCTCAGTGACCTTAGACTAACTCCTTTCAGGGTTACGTGGGATGGGCAGGGCATTCTGTACAAGCCCAGTATCCTTCATGATTGACAAGGAGCCACGGTGCCATGGTAACCAAAACCACCTCTGGGAGTTATGCCACATGCAAACTAAGGTGTGAAATTAGAAAACAGTGAGTGTGGATATCGAAAGCAGAGTCTAAAGCAAGTCTCCCGTCTCACGGCTGGATCTATCAGGTACAGTAAGCATGCAGAAATACAGCATCCATCGATTAAAGTGTCTGCCATTGGTTCAAAACACATTCTCACATAACATCATGTTTGGGTGCGCTACTCACTGCACTCTGAAACAATGTGGTATTTCATTGTTGAAAAGCCCCTTTGGTATTGTTCGAAACTGTCATGTATTTTCATGAAGTCTGCCCAGTCAAATGATTTTCAGATGTGTCCCAACCCACACATCTGTGGATTAATAATTATACTGTACATGCAAACATCTATTCTGTTGTAAGGCGTGTGCCTTATGAATATTTAATGCTTGTAAACTCTTGTTTCTGATATGACTTGGCACTTCAGGGCAACATGGGGGGGGTCCACATGATATAGTCTGGGTTTGATACGTGAGGTGTATGTTGCATTCATCTGTGTTACGAATGATGGTACTCTCATATGTACATAGAACGTTCTATATCTGGTACAGGGCAACACTGTCTGTAATGTTACCCATTACAGTTTATGGTTGCCATGTCAACAAGCTCATCCAGACTAATGCTACAATATGAGTCCACATTAACCAGGTCTATTCCCACGTTTCTGTCAAATTCCCCTATGTGGTATACGTGGACACAAAACATTTATTATGGGCTAGTATATGACTACCACTCTGTCTGCATGATCAGTTGGATGTTCCTCAAAAATCTACTTGTGTGTTTGCACAACCCAGTCCAACATTTATATTTATTTATTTATTTCGCTAGGCAAGTCAGTTAAGAACAAATTCTTATTTTACAATGACGGCCGATCCCAGCCAAACCCCAACCCGAACGATGCTGGACCAATAGTGTACTGCCCTATAGGACTCCCAATCACGGCTGGTTGTGATACAGCCCGGGATCAAACCAGGGCCTGTAGTGACGCCTCTAGCACTGAAATGCAGTGCTTTTAGACTACTGCACCACTCGGGAGCCCCTTTGTAGGAAAGAAAAGCCCCTCGGAAAAGACAGATTTCCTCAAATAAACTCTGGTGAGCCTAACACCATCTAAAACACAGACCAAACAATGCTACGTGACAGCCAAAACATGCCAAACATAATTTCCCTGGTTTCTATGAAACAGACACCAAATGGCTATATAAACTAACAGGCAAGTTTCCCGGTATCAATGGATCTTTAAAATTAAAGCATCACAGTTTTACAAGTGTAAAACTCGTAAAGACGTTAGTGCTGCAAAACTTCTGGGAAACTCACCCCCGCAGAAATTCTGGCACTGAACTCCTTGGTCTCAGAATGGATAAGCGGTTCATCTGCTCTACATTGGCATATGTACTATATGTAAAAATAGGCACAATGTTTTGATGCACTTGTACATATAGTACCTAGTTAATGAGAGACCGGGTTGATTTGCATGCACATCCCAATGGCTTTTGGAGGAATCCACAGCGCACAGTATGGCTGCCATGTTGTGACTCCCTCCCGTGGGCAGTGCTCTGTGAGTGCGGGTGCAGACAGGGCTGTCGGCTCAGCTCAGCCTTGTTGTATATGGGATCCATCTGATGGAGCGGATGGACAGCCATCCTGGGAGGATAAGGGCTTTATTGTCTCAACCCTCTGTTGCATTGTATCCTAATATCTAGGTCACCGCCTGTGATTGAACGCTTGAGTGCATAAATGAGTGTTTTTCGCACTGAGAATTCCCCCTTCCCTCCCATACTGAATGCGCTGAAAGGACTGCCTGCCTGCCATTAGGGGTACAATAAGTGGTCCCCCCTTCACCTCCTCTACTGGGATGAGAGGCTACAATGACATAGCTATGAGCTGCCAAATGATTTTTTTCTCTTGACAAAAAGCTTTTTTCGACAAAAGGGTTATTCATGGCAATAACTGGTGTTCAGTAGGACCTTCAGATCTCTTCAGATCTCCACCATTTTGTAGGCTCTCATTATGTCCCATTCACTCTCACCAGCATCGTTATTACTGACTGATTTGTAATCATAGCAGGGTTTAGCATATAAACTCAGCAACAACAAAAAAAACGTCCCTTTTTCAGGACCCTGTCTTTCAAAGATAATTCGTAAAAAAATTCAAATAACTTCACCGATCTTCATTGTAAAGGTTTTAAACACTGTTTCCCATGCTTGTTCAATGAACCATAAACAATTAACAAACATGCACCTGTGGAACGGTCGTTAAGACACTAACAGCTTACAGAAGGTAGGCAATTAAGGTCACAGTTATGAAAACTTAGGACACTAAAGAGGCCTTTCTACTGACTCTAAAAAACACCAAAAGCAAGATGCCCAGGGTCCCTGCTCATCTGCGTGAATGTGCCTTAGGCATGCTGCAAGGAGGCATGAGGACTTCAGATGTGGCCAAGGCAATAAAATGCAATGTCTGTACCGTGCGACGCCTAAGACTGCGCTACAGGGAGACAGGACGGACAGCTGATCGTCCTCACAGTGGCAGACCACGTGTACCAACACCTGCACAGGATCGGTGCATCCGAACATCACCCCTGCAGGACAGGTACAGGATGGCAACAACAACTTCCAGAGTTACACCAGAAACGCACAATCCCTCCATCAGTGCTCAGACTGTCCGCAATAGGCTGAGAGAGGCTGGACTGAGGGCTTTGTAGCCCTGTTGTAAGTCAGGTCCTCACCAGACATCACCGGCAACAACGCCTATGGGCACAAACACACCGTCGCTGGACCAGAAAAAGTGCTCTTCACCGACGAGTCACGTTTTTTTCGGATTCACGTTTATTGTCGAAGCAATGATCGTTACACCGAAGCCTGTACTTTGGAGCGGGATCGATTTGGAGGTGGAGGGTCTCGGACTGAGCTTGTTGTCATTGCAGGCAATCTCAACGCTGTGCGTTACAGGGAAGACATCCTCCTCCCTCATGTGGTACCCTTCCTGCAGGCTCATCCTGACATGACCCTCCAGCATGACAATGCCACCAGCCATACTGCCCGTTCTGTGCATGATTTCCTGCAAGACAGGAATGTCAGTGTTCTGCCATGGCCAGCAAAGAGCCCGGATCTCAATCCCATTGAGCACGTCTGGGACCTGTTGGATCGGAGGGTGAGGGCTAGGGCCATTCCCCTCAGAAATGTCTTTGGTGGAAGAGTGGGGTAACATCTCACAGCAAGAACTGGAAAATCTGGTGCAGTCCATGAGGAGGAGATGCACTGCAGTATTTAATGCAGCTGGTGGCCACACCAGATACTGACTGATACTTTTGATTTTGGACCCCCTCGCCCCTTTGTTCAGGGACACATTATTCTATTTATGTTAGTCACATGTTTGTGGAACTTGTTCAGTTTATGTCTCAGTTGTTGAATCTTGTTATATTCATACAAATATTTACACATGTTAAGTTTGCTTCAAATAAATGCAGTTGACAGTGAGAGGACGTTTCTTTTTTTGCTGAGTTTATTAGTGCTCACGCCTGGCTTTGACAGCTGGGTATTGATACTAAGAAGTCATTATCGAAGCACTAATGATCTGCTTCACCCATACCCTCTAATAGCCCTGCTGGAAAATTACTTCAAATATTATGATTTCTCCATATTAGTTTTAAGAAGGATGATTTTAATCAACAAGAAAGAATGGTGGCTCGTATCTTGAATTCAGTAAAACAAAAGCCATGAACAGGATGGTTTTTGCACACAAACCATAAATCCTGACAAGAATGGTTTGAACCTTTCAAGTATATTTGCAAAGAGATGGTGCCCCTTCTTAAGAGATCCAGGGAAGTTTTGTGAATTCCGCCAGTGCTGGCCAATGGTATTCCTCTGTTAACCTGTTTGGTGTACCAAACCGAGGAAGAGGAAGTGAATCTAACCAACAAGTAAGCCCATAAGTCTGCATAGCACACTGTACTTTTTCCAGCAATTACACACCATTTACTGCAGCAATTGATGTGCTTTGACTGTGGCTATCAAGCAAAATATTCAAATGAATTCTATCAGGCGTTGAGTTACGACCAGGCATATGCCCAACTGGCCCCAGGTGTGATCCCTAGCACAGAACGTCTGTAAAGAAACAACATAGCCTTATAAATAAAGCAATGCACTCGTCCATTTAATGTTGGAGTCACAAAGAGTGAATGTGCTTGGAGCGGAACTCTGGTGACATGAGACACAATCTGGCTCAACATCACTCGGGCACTGACGTAAACCAAACGGTACAGCACTAGTACAAACGGAATCCTTGGGAATGTTTTTCTAGCTTCGGCTGAGGCAGGAGTCAGGAGTGGGTGGTTCGGTTAGCTGTTTACTGTGGAGAATCCAACGTAAAAAGGTTGGGAGGGAATAAAGCTCTAGTGTGCAACGCATAGCAGTAGGACACCATCTTAACATGTCAGTTCACCAGAGCAGTGTGACAATGAATGGGGCTCTTTTCAAAACTTTGTCCCCAGGAGTCCAAGGGGCCACGGAACACAGTAATATGAGTTCCACTAGTAGAGGTGAAAACAACGTCTTGCACAGGCCAATGTAAGAAAAACATCAACTACACCGACCTTATTTGGCCTCTGCAGCCTTTGGCCTTGTTTTCATGATGAAAAGTTACAACGTAATTAAATCATGCTTCAGATTCTCCACTCCTCCCTTTTCCTCCCTTCCTCTCCTTCTCCTCTACTTCTCTTCTTCTCCCTTCAACTCTCCTTCTCCTCCCTTCTCTTCCATTCCTCTCCTTCTTCTCCCTTCTCCTTTCCTTCTCCTCCCATCTGTTATCCTCCCTTCTCCTCCCTTCTCTTTTTCCTTCCTTCCTCTCCTTCTCCTCTACTTCTCTTCTTCTCCCTTCTCCCCTCCTTCTCCTCCCTTCTCCTTCCTTCTCCTCCTATCTTCCTCTCCTTCTCCCTTCTCATTCCCTTCTCCTCTCCTTCTCTTCCCATCTGTTCTCCTCCCTACTCCTCCCTTCTCCTTTTCCTTCCTTCTCCTCTCCTCCTCTCTTCCTCTCCTTCGCCTCCCTTCTCCTTTTCCTTCCTTCTCCTCTCCTCCTCTCTTCCTCTCCTTCGCCTCCCTTCTCCTTTTCCTTCCTTCTCCTCTCCTCCTCCCTTCCTCTCCCCATCCTCCCTTCTCATCCCTTCCGTTCTACTCCCTTCCTCTACTTCTCCTCTCCTCTGTTCTCCTCCTCCTCCCTTCTCCTCTCCTCCGTTCTCCCTCCCTTCCTCTCCTTCTCTTCCCTTCTCCTCTCCTCTTCCCTTCTCCTCCTCTCCTCCCTTACTCTCCTTCCCTCACCCCTTTCCTCCCTCTGGACAGTTACCAATGGCTGGTGAAGGGTAACACAGCACTGACCAGAGGCCATAACAAACTCTGCATTGTGTCACTCTGTATAAGCATTTGTGTGTGTGTGAGAGAGAGAAATAGAGAGAGGACAGCTATGGCATCGAGGCCATCTCTTAATGGTGGTTTCACCCTGCACCAACTGTCACAACGCTCTGACAGGACACAAACACTACATGATCACCAAGGGCAGCTCTTCATGTAACATATGCCATGTAATAGCAGTTGATATCTGTGAAAGAACTGAAACATTTAAATTTGAAATAAATGTATTACAGTACATTGGTGACAGTGTGTTTGGGATAACCATCTGTATGACAGAACACAAACTGAAAAGTGTGAATCTATTTCAAGAGCCAGCACTTCCTATTGTTTTCATTCACATTTGATAAAGTAAGCATTTTGAAAACTAAACGCACACTGACTTTCTTTCATTCAAAAATATATGTTTTGCTGACTTTACAGGAAGACAAAGAAGAGGGTTTGCGTCACTGTGTGACTCGGATCGAGGGGGAACAATCGGTGCTTTGTGTGGGGTTGTTTATGGCGTGTGGGTTAATGGCCAAGGCAGGCACTGATGGTCTGTAACTCACTAAGGAGCAGCCATGGGAGACACACCCTGAGTGAGTGGGCATGCTGTTAGGTCACCCTCTGATCCTTCAAGTGGCAAACATGCCAACACAATTGGAAGAAGGAGGACAATTGACCATATATGTCTTGTCCTGTCAGGAGTAAGCTAATGTTGCACCTAGACCCACCCCATATCTGGTTATGGTTAGGATTGTGGGAGGGTTAGGCTGATCCTAGATCTGTGGGAAGGGAAGGCTGATCCCAGATACAGTTTGTGGGAGTGTAGACTGATCCTAGATCTGTGGAGGGTAAGCTGATCATAGATATGTTAGAGGTTAGACTGATTATAGATCAGTGGGAGGGTAGGCAGATCCTACATCTGTGGGAGGGTAGGCTGATAATAGATCTGTGAGAGGGGTAGGCTGAACCCAGATCTGTGAGAGGGTAGACGGATTCTAGATCTGTGGGAGGGTGGGCTGGTCCTAGATCTGTGGTAGGGGGTGGGCTGATCCTAGAAATGTGGAGGGTAGGCCTAGATACAGTTCGTAAGTATTCAGACTCACATTTTGTCCACATATTGTTACATTGCAGCCTTATTCTAAAAATACATTTTCCTCATCAATCTACTGACAATACCACATAATGACAAGGCGAAAAAACTGTTTTTTATAAATGTTTCCAAGAAATAAATAAAAATAATACCTTACTTACATAAGTATTCAGACCCTTTACTCTGAGATTTAAAGTTGAGCTCAGGTGCATCCTGCTTCCATTGATCATCCTTGAGATGTTTCTACAACTTGATTGGAGTCCACCTGTTGTAAATTAAATTGATTGGACATGATTTGGAAAGGCACGTCTCCCCAGCCTGGTGAGTCCTGTGCCTGCGCCCTGTCCGGAGCTGCCAGAGTCGCCCCCCCTGTCTGGAGCTGCCAGAGTCGCCCTCCTGTCCGGAGCTGCCAGAGTCGCCCTCCTGTCCGGAGCTGCCAGATTCGCCCTCCTGTCCGGAGCTGCCAGAGTCGCCCCCCTGTCCGGAGCTACCAGAGTCGCCGTCCTCTCCGGAGCTGCCAGAGTCGCCCTCCTGTCCAGGGCCCGCTGCGAGGGTCCCCAGTCCGGGGTCGGCGGCGAGGGACCCCGCTCCAGAGGCGCCACCTAAGTGGGCCAAGCCTAAGGTGGAGCGGGGTCCACGTCCCGCACCAGAGCCGCCACCGTGGATAGATGCCCACACAGACCCTCCCCGATAGGTTTAGGTTTTGCGGCAGGAGTCTGCACCTTTGGGGGGGGGGGGGGGGGGGGTTGGTTTGGTCAGGGCGTGAGTTGGGGTGGGCATTCTATGTTTTGTGTTCTATGTTTTCTAGTTCTGTGTGTTTGGCCGGGTGTGGTTCTCAATCAGAGGCAGCTGTCTATCGTTGTCTCTGATTGAGAATCATACTTAGGTAACCTTTTCCCACCTGGGTTTTGTGGGTAGTTGTTTTCTGTTTTTGTGTCTGCACCAGACAGAACTGTTTCGGTTTCGTTCGTTCTCTTTGTTGTTTTGTTATTCAGTGTTCAGTTCTATTAATAAATCATGAAGACTTACCACGCTGTGCTTTGGTCCACTTCTTCATGCAACGATGACCGTTACACCATGAGGTCGAATGAATTGTCCGTAGAGCACCAAGACAGGATTGTGTCGAGGCACAGATCTGGGAAGGGTACCAAAACATTTCTGCAGCATTCAAGGTCCCCAAGAACACAGTGGCCTCCATCATTCTTAAATGGAAGAAGTGTGGAACCACCAAGACTCTTCCTAGAGCTAGCAGCCTGGCCAACCTGAGCAATCGGGGCAGAAGGGCCTTGGTCAGGGAGGTGACCAAGAACCCGATGGTCACCCTGACATAGTTCCAGAGTACCTCTGTGGAGATGGGAGAACCTTACAGAAGGACAACCATCTCTGCAGCACACCACCAATCAGGCCTTTATGGTAGAGTGGCAAGATGTAAGCCACTCCTCAGTTAAAGGCACATGACAGCCCACTTGGAGTTTGCCAAGAGGCACCTGAAGGACTCAGACCATGAGAAACAAGATTCTCTGGTTTGGTGAAACCAAGATTGAACCCTTTGGACTGAATGCCAAGCACCACGTCTTGAGAAAACCTGGCACCATTCATACGGTGAAGCATGATGTTTGCAGCATAATGCTGTGGGGATGTTTTTCAGTGGCAGGGACTGGGAGACTAGTCAGGACTGAGGGAAATACGACCGGAGCAAAGTACAGAGAGATCCTTGATGAAAGCCTGCTCCAGAGCACTCAGGACCTCAGACTGGGTTGAAGGTTCCCCTTCCAACAGGACAACGACCCTAATGACACATATGTACATGTTAACTGTTTTTGCTTTGTCATTATGGCGTATTGTGTGTAGATTGATGAGGGGAAAAACTATTTAATCCATTTTAGACAAAGGCTGTAATGTAACAACGTGGAAAAAGTCAGAATACATTCCAAATGCACTTAGCAGAGGGAGGAAGAATACTCAGCTCTGAGGGACAGGTATCAGAGAAAGGAAGAAATAGAAAACAGCTTTTGAGAGGCAGACATGACTTATTCTCCTGTGGCTGGTCTACGTTTTGTTAGATAATGAATGACATGATCATGCAAGTGCCCTTCCCTCCTCCTTGCTAACGAGCTAGCATTCCCAAAGCTCCAAGCCAAGTTTGTCTCATGCATGACAGCTCCTAATTATTCTGTTTTACATCAACATCACAAAAATGTATGTGCGAGCATCGTTGAGGCAGAAGGCTGTGTAGTGTTATGATTCTGAACAATCAGATAGCTAGGAACAATGACAAGAAGCTGCCATGTGGGTAATCATAGGTGGCTTGTTTCAGCTAGCTGTGTCTTGTTCTTGATATGTTTTGTTTTGAGGTGTTTTGACTATGCTAATATGGTAAGATTTGCTAAATAGCTAACCAACAACTGTAACAATGTATTTGATAGAAAGCAAGTGCTTATTGTGCAAATGTATTTATGTTTTCAATAAACACTTGAAGACTAAATATAGTTTACATGTAGTAAATAATGCTTTGACAGTTGTTTTGCCCCCAAATTGTTGTGTAACAACCCACCCATCTGTTTATACCATCTCTAAATGAGAGAATGGAGAATCTTGAGGTTAGTGTGTTTGATGCTTCAGTTCTCGAGTAACTCCACTCTGGCAGACCCATGCACTTGATTTCAGTATAGCCCTTAAAATGTAGTGTTACTAAATGTATGCATGATTTATAAAGAAATTGTCATCTTCGAGGGCTTTATTCAAGTGTTATTTTCTTTACTCCTAATTTGTGATTTAGTCAAATATTCATGTTAGGAACCTACCCATTTATCCCCAGGCAAGTTAAATCAGTAGCTGCCACAAAATGAGACTTCAAAAGTTCAAACATATTTTGTGTAAAACAAACACATTGCACAGTCTTAGCATTACCATAGTAACGTCACATTAGTTCTCTGAGGATAAATTCAGACTAAAATGAAAGACATATCTGTCCTCATATGACTTCTCCATCACTGATGCTATTTTATGTACTTTCTGTACAAAGCCTCTTGAGGTTTTGCATATTTTGGGAAAACAATGATGATGATAGTAGCCTTAGCTGTTCCCTATGCATCTCTGCATTGGCTGTTTAAAATCATAACCCACTTCTTATTTAACTATGCAAGTCAGTTTTTTACAATGACGGCCTAACCCGGACCAGTTTTCTGCCACCCTATGGGACTTCGAATCACGGCTGTTTCAAATACTGCATGGAATCGAATCTTGGTCTGTTGTGATCCCTCTAGCACTGCCTTAGACCGCTGTGCCACTCGTGAGCCCACTTCGTCCACGTCAAAGTTAACAACTCTGTAGGCCTACGCTCCATTGCGCCCAAGGTGCAGCAAAAGCCCCATCCTCCACCTCCACCTCCACCCTCCCAACATTGTATGTGGAAGACAGTGAGGAACGGATGGTATTGAGCTCCTCATATCACCAGGGAACTTGTCCATTGCCTTGACAGACCAACAAAGGCCTGTAAAGTGAAGCCTGCTGAAAGACTGATGTTCTAGGTGGTCTGTCATTGTGTAATTACATACACCCTTCATATGCCTCAAAGTCAACAGGAAATAACGTCCTTTCACAGTAATCTGTGATACAGAGGGAATATTAATGCTAAATGGCCTCAAAATGGACTGGACTTTAATTGCACTTACTCAAATGTAGGAAAACACACCCAAAAGACATACTATAGAATTCAGTAAATAATCTATTTTATTCTGAGGATGGATGACAGTGTACTGAGAAGAAGGAAAGATATGCCAACATAACACAGTTACATAGCACAGAGAGAATGTCGACCATTATTCTACATTCTAGTGCATTCAAATGGTGTACTGATGCTGGAATACGACAGTATGCGGCCACAGAGGCTCTTTGTCTTTTTAAAGCTGCATGTGTCCAGACTGAGACTGTTCCTGGGGGGAGATGAGAAGTAACAAGATGACTAACATAACTTAAGGAAGGATCCAAGAGGCCAGAGGAAATATTGCTATAATCAAATGCACATTCTATTGTTGGGAGAATAGAGAGGCCAAGGGAGCTATTTTTAAAGGAGACAAGTATCTGCACACAGCACACGTCTCTGTGTGTGATCATTTACTGGTGTTCTATAGAACATTCTGGCTCACAATCAATTCAACACAATGCCATGCCACAGGTGCAATGCTCACAATCTACCAGTCAATCACCAGTCAACTTTGTTTCTAAGGAACAGGGCTCACAACTCACCAATAAAAGTCCTCAAAGCAATATGTCCTCATTGTACATTTGGTAATATCAGGGCATAAACTGGGAATCCAACTGCTTGCACTAATCCACTGAGATCTCTTTACATACAGTGCATTCATAAAAAGTGTTCAAACCCCTTGACTTTTTCCACATTCTGATACATTACAGTTTTATTCTAAAATGGATTAAATCGTTTTTTTCCCTCATCAATCTGCACACAATACCCCATAAGTGGTCAGATGAAACAGATGCTAAGCAACAGGACTGTTTTGCTAGCACAGACTGGAATATGTTTTGGTAGTCTTCTGATGGCATTGAGGAGTACACCTCATCAGTCACTGGCTTCATCAATAAGTGCATCGATGACATCGTCCCCACAGTGACTGTACGTACATACCCCAACCAGAAGCAATGGATTACAGGCAACATCCGCACTGAGCTAAAGGGTAGAGCTGCCGCTTTCAAGGTAGAGCTATGCCCTCCGACGAACCATAAAACAGGCCAATACAGGACAAAGATTGAATTGTACTAAACTGGCTCTGACGCTCGTCGGATGTGGCATGGCTTGCAAACTATTACAGACTACAAAGTGAAGAACAGCCGCGAGCTGCCCAGTGACATGAGCCTACCAGACGAACTAAATTAGAACCATGCTAGCTTCGAGGCAAGTAACATTGAAACATGCATGAGAGCATCAGCTGTTCCTGACGACTGTGTGATCACGCGCTCCGTACCCGATGTGAGTAAGACCTTTAAACAGGTCAACATTCAAAAGGCCACAGGGCCAGATGATTAACATGATGTGTACTCCGAACATGCGCTGACCAACTGGCTAGTGTCTTCACTGACATTTTCAACCTGTCCCTGACTGAGTCTGTAATATCAACATGTTTCAAGCAAACCACCATAGTCCCTCGGCCCAAGAACACTAAGGTAACCTGCCTAAATTACTACCGATCCGTAGCACTCACGTCTGTAGCCATGAAGTGCTTTAAAAGGCTGGTCATGGCTCACATCAATACCATTATCCCAGAAATCCTAGACTCACTCCAACTTACATACCGCCCCAACAGATCCACAGATGATGCAATCTCTATTGTACTCCACACTGCCCTTTCCCACCTGGACAAACAACTGGACTACAACTGGACTACAGCTCAGTGTTCAACAGCATAGTGCCCTCAAAGCTCATCACTAAGCTAAGGACCCTGGGACTAAACACCTGCCTCTGCAACTGGATCCTGGACTTCCTGTCGGGCCGCCCCCCAGGTGATAAGGGTAGGTAACAACATTTCCACCACGCTGATCCTCAACATGGGGGTGCATGCTCAGTCACCTCCTGTACTCCCTGTTCACTCATGACTGCATGGCCAGGCACGACTACAACACCATCATTAAGTTTGCTGATGACACAACAGTGGTAGACTGATCACCGACAATGATGAGACAGCCTATAGGGAGGAGGTCAGAGAAATGGCCGTTTGGTGCCAGGACAACAACCTCTCCCTCAACATGATCAAGACAAAGGAAATTATTGTGGACTACAGGAAAAGGAGGACCGAGCACATCTCCATTCTCATCGACGGGGCTGTTGTGGAGTAGGTTGAGCGCTTCATGTTCCTTGGTGTCCACATCAAGAACAAACTATCATGGTCCAAACACACCAAGACAGTCATGAAGAGGGCACAACAAAGCTTATTCCCCTTCAGGAGACTGAAAAGATTTGTCATGGGTCCTCAGATCCTTAAAAAGTTCTACAGCTGCACCATTGAGAGCATCCTGACTGGTTGCATGATTGCCTTTGTATGGCAACTGCTCAGCATCCGACCACAAGGCACTACAGAGGGTAGTGCGACAGCCCAGTACATCACTGGAGCCAAGCTTCCTGCCATCCAGGACCTCTATACCAGACGGTGTCAGAGGAAGGCTCTTAAAATTGTCAAAGACTCCAGCCACCCTAGTCATAGACTGTTCTCTCTGCTACCGCACCGCAAGCGGTACTGGAGCGTCAAGTCTAGGTCCAAAAGACTTCTGAACAGCTTCTACCCCCAAGCCGTAAGACTCGTGAACAGCTAATCAAATGGCTCCCCACTGTATTTGCATTGCCCCCCCGCCCCCTATGTTATGCTGCTGCTACTCTCTTTTATTCTACCTACATGTACATATTACCTCAATTACCTCGACTAACCGGTGCCCTCGCACATTGACTCTGTACTGGTACCCCCTGTATATAGCCTTGCTATTGTTATTTTTCTGCTGCTCTTGAATTATTTGTAATTTTATTTTTCATTTTTTTACCCAGCTATTTAAAAGAAAACTGTATTCTTGGGTCAGGGCTTGTAGGTCAACATTTCACTGTAAGGTACCAGCAGTCCTGTTGTATTCAGCGCATGTAACAAATACAATTTCATTTGATTTGATTTTATGTGCTTTTACAAATCATGTCCAATCAATTGAATTTACCACAGGTGGACTCCAATCAAGTTGTAGAAACATCTCAAGAATGATCAATGGAAACAGGATGTACCTGAGCTCAATTTAGAATCTCATAGCAAAAAATACTTATGTAAATAAGGTATTTGCTAAAATTTCTAAAAACCTCTTTTCACTTTGTCATTATGGGGTATTGTGCGTAGATTGATGAGGAAAATCTTTATTTAATCCATTTTAGAATAAGTCTGTAACGTAACAAAATGTGGAAAGAGCCAAGGGGTCCGAATATTTTCTGAATGCACAGTATGGCTTTATCTCATCCACTCTGGACAGCATCATGTTTTGCTAAAGTCTGGTATATAGCCCCCCTATTGTATTAGCAGACAACTGTTACCATAGACGACTCTGGTAACCTTCAGTGACCTTGTAAAATTACCATTCTCCACATGCAGTGATGGACAGTACCCATCTCCACATGCAGTTGCGAGAAGGCGCTGATGGACATTACCTATCTCCACATGCAGTTGCGAGAAGGCGCTGATGGACATCGCCCATCTCCACATGCAGTTGCGAGAAGGCGCTGATGGACATTACCTATCTCCACATGCAGTTGCGAGAAGGCTCTGATGGACATTACCTATCTCCACATGCAGTTGCGAGAAGGCGCTGATGGACAGTACCCATCTCCACATGCAGTTGCGAGAAGGCGCTGATGGACATCGCCCATCTCCACATGCAGTTGCGAGAAGGCGCTGATGGACATCGCCGCATTGTTTCAGTCTGCTAAGTATCTTTGCAGTATTTTTTTGCTTGTGAGATATTAGTGCACAGTTGAAGCTAGAAACACAAGCATTTCGCTACACCCGCAATAACATCAATTAATCATGTGTATGTGACAAATCAAATTTGAGTTGACTAATGGAAAACCACCATGGAACCCAGCCTGAATCCAAACAATAAAAACAACAGTCGTGTGTAGCTACATGATATACAGTTGAAGTCGGAAGTTTACATACATTTTAGCCAAACACATTTACACTCAGTTTTTCACAATTCTTGACATTTAATCATAGTAAAAATTCACTGTCTTAGGTCAGTTAGGATCACCCCTTTATTTTAAGAATGTGAAATGTCAAAATAATAGCAGAGAGAATGATTAATTTCAGCTTTTATTTCTTTCATCACATTCCCAGTAGGTCAGAAGTTTACATGCACTCAATTAGTATTTGGTAGCATTGCCTTTAAATTGTTTAACTTGGGTCAAACATTTCAGTTAGCCTTCCACAAGCTTCCCACAATAAATTGGGTGAATTTTTGCCCATTCCTCCTGACAGAGGTGGTGTAACTGAGTCAGGTTTGTAGGCCTCCTTGCTCGCACACTCTTTTTCAGTTCTGACCACAAATTGTCTATGGGATTGCGGTCAGGGCTTTGTGATGGCCACTCCAATACCTTGACTTTGTTGTCTTTAAAGCCATTTTGCCACAGCTTTGGAAGTATGCTTGAGGTCAGTGTCCATTTGGAAGACCCATTTGCGACCAAGCTTTAACTTCCTGACTAATGTCTTGAGATGTTGCTTCAATATATCCACATGATTTTCCTTCCTGATGATGCCATCTATTTTGTGAAGTGCACCAATCCCTCCTGCAGCAAAGCACCCCCACAACATGATGCTGCCACCCGTGCTTCACAGTTCGGATGGTGTTCTTCTGCTTGCATGCCTCCCCATTTTTCCTCCAAACATAAAGTTGGTAATTATGGCCAAGGATGAACCAGACTTGTGGAGGTCTACAACTTATTTTCAAGCAAAGAGGCACTGAGTTTGAAGGTAGGCCTTGCAATCCACAGGAACACCTCCGGTAATGGTTTCAATGGTTTCAGCTAGCAAGCTAGCTTGCTAATGCACTGTTAGCATCAAGCTTCATCCCACAAACCACCAGCCTGTTCTCTATCACAGTGTCAGAGCACCTGAGATGACGTTGTGATGGGAAATGAAATCATACTATTATTGCATGAAAGTGGTTCATGATGCTAAAGTGGCTCAGTTGACAATTAGGCCAATATTCAGCTCAGTTCACTTTAAGTTAGTTCAGTTAAACTCGACTCAATTCAGTGCAGATCAGATCAGTACATTTTAATTCAGTTGAGTTCAATTCAGTCACTGAATTACAGCTTTGGGACTTGGGGAGGGATAAGGAACTTGATTATCAAGAATGGTCACAAGCTTAATCTTGAACATAACCTTTTAAACAAAGGATATGACTAATCAAATGAGGGTTTATAATGACACCATTAAGGATGGGATTCAGCTATCACTTACTATTGTTATTACTTTATGTCATTAGCACTGTGTGGAAAGGAATGTTAGCATGTGAGCTTTTCAATGATCAGGTAGAGCTATCAAAATTGACTTATGGTTGCGTTTGTAACAATCACTTTTCAGCTGTAGTTTCACCTTTCATGTGTATGTGCGTGAGTGTGTGCATGTGTGTGTGTTTGTGTTTGTGTTTGTGTTTGTGTTTGTGCATGTGCGTGTGCGTGCCGTGCGTGCATGAGTGAGAGAGGTTTCGAGCCACAGAGGCTCCCCAACAGATGGACAGAGTAGAAAGGGAGGGGCTTAAGGATGTATAGTATGTCACTGGGTGCCTTGATCCCCTTTTGCTATAGAATTTTTATCCACTTCTGTTACAGAACCTTGATCCACTTCTGTTACAGAACCTTGACACCCTCTTGCTATAGTATAGAACCTTGACCCCCTGCTGTTAAAGAACCTTGATAGCCTCCTGTTAAAGAACCTTAAACCCCTCCTGCTATAGAACCTTGACCACCTCCTGTTAAAGGACCTTGATCCCCTCCTGCTATCAAACCTTGAGTCCCTCCTGCTATAGAACCTTGATCCCCTCATGTTAAAGGATCTTGATCCCCTCCTGCTACAGAACTTGAAGCCCCTCCTGTTGTAGAACCTTGACCCCCTCCTGCTATAGAATCTTGACCCCCTCCTGCTATAGAACCTTGACCTCCCTTTATAGAACCTTGAACCCCACCTGCTATATAACATTGATCCCCTCCTGCTATAGAACCTTGACTCCTCCTGTTATAGAACCTTGACACCCATCCTGCTATTGAACCTTGACCCCTCCTCCTATAGAACCTTGAACCCATCCTGTTATAGAACCTTGATCCCCTCCTGTTAAAGGATCTTGATCCCCTCCTGCTATAGTACCTTAAGCCCGTCCTGCTATAGAACATTGATCCCCTCCTGTTATAGAACATTGAACCCCTCCTGCTATAGAACCTTGGTCCCCTCCTGCTCTAGAACATTGAACCCCTCCTGCTATAGAACCTTGACCCCCTCCTGTTATAGAACCTTGATCCCCTCTTGCTATTGAACCTTGACCCCCCTGTTATAGAACCTTGACCCCCCCTTTATGGAACCTTCATCCCCTCCTGATATAGAACCTTAAGCCCCGCCTGCTATAGAACATTGATCCCCTCATGCAATAGAACCTTGATCCCCTCCTGCTATAGAACCTTGATCCCCTCCTGCTATAGAACCTTGATCCCCTCCTGGTATAGAACCTTGAACCCCTCCTGCTATAGAACCTTCATTCCCTCCTGCTGTAGAACCTTGACCCCTCCTGTTATAGAACCTTGACCCCCTCCTGCTATAGAACATTGATCCCCTCCTGCTATAGAACCTTGAACCCCTCCTGCTATATAACCTTGATTCCCACCTGCTATAGGACTTTGATTCCCTCCTGCTATAGAACCTTGACCCCCTCCTGTTATCAAACCTTGACCCCCCTTGTTATAGATCCTTGACCCCCTCCTGCTGTAGAACCTTGATTTCCAACTGCTATAGGACTTTGATTCCCTCCTGCTATAGAACCTTGACCCCCCCTGCTATAAAACCTTGATTCCCTCCTGCTATAGAACATGGATCCCCTCCTTCTATAGAACCTTGATCCCCTCCTTCTATAGAACCTTGATCCCCTCCTGCTATAGAACCTTGATCCCCTCCTTCAATAGAACCTTGATCCCTTCCTGCTATAGAACCTTGACACCCTCCTGCCCCAAGAATATGATTTTAGGGGATGATAGACAACCGTCTACACATAATGCTCCTTGATATACATGCACACACACACGGGTTTCTCTTTATTGAGATCTATACAGATGTATTTCCTGGATGCTTTTAGTGTGAACCCTCTGGAGGGTTGGGAAAGGGCCTATGCAAAGGGACACGATAGTGTTCTCTACTTATCTCTCATTCACTAAGTAGTGATCAACTTCAATCCTATCCTCGAACTTTCAAAGTTAAACATGGCAAAACTGGCTTGAAAAAACTACTTAATTTGTGGTTCCCAGATATTATCCAATGATAAGCTTTCTAGAGGGAAACCATGTGGATTATAGTTGTCAGGATTAACTTGATGATACTCCAGCATGTCGATAAGAAGTTTTGTTTTGTGACGGAAATTAGATGAGAATGTGATTAGAATTGTAACCATGGTGATATCAAGGCTCTCACTCTCTCTGTAGATGGCTATAGCTTTAGAAGAGAGGAGATTGAGGTTTTCTGCAGTGGATTATAGAGATTTAATGATTCGTTCTTGTTTCTGTGAGTATCCCACACTGGGTTGGAACTTCATAGCCTCAGCTCTCTCTATTTGAAGCAGTCCTCTTGTATCTCACAGTCATACAGGAATCAAAGAAAACCCTTACGGAGAAACCATGTGAATTTCACATGTGATCACGTGACCTCGTGTGGTTTTTCTGTAAGGGATGTTCAATGCAGTGAGGCACAAGCAGCAGGTGTGTAGCAAGGTTTGTTTTGTGTGTGTGTTTCGCTAAACACACACGTACACACACAAAACAAACATATGTTGACAAGAAGACAAGTATGCATAAATATGCCCAAGCCCAAATTCATTTGACTCCTGAAGAGAATGGAGTCCAAAGGGATTTGATCTCCCCTCATCAGCATGCTCTCCCTAATCTAAGTCTTCAGAGACAAAGGGATTTGATCTCCCCTCATCAGCATGCTTTCCCTAATCTAAGTCTTCAGAGACAAAGGGATTTGATCTCCCCAAATCAGCATGCTCTCCCTAATCTAAGTCTTCAGAGACAAAGGGATTTGATCTCCACACATCAGCATGCTCTCCCTAATCTAAATCTTCAAACAAAGGGATTTGATCTCCCCAAATCAGCATGCTCTCACTAATCTAAATCTTCAAACAAAGGGATTTGATCTCCCCAAATCAGCATGCTCTCCCTAATCTAAGTCTTCAGAGACAAAGGGATTTGATCTCCACACATCAGCATGCTCTCCCTAATCTAAATCTTCAAACAAAGGGATTTGATCTCCCCTCATCAGCATGCTCTTCCTAATCTAAGTCTTCAGAGACAAAGGGATTTGAACTCCCCAAATCAGCATGCTCTCCCTAATCTAAATCAATCAGTAGGACAATGTAGCATTCTCAGAGTCATGAAATATAATAACCATTAGGGCTTACCCTGCAGCGCAGTAGGTTTAAGGTACTGTTCTAAGAGAGTACATTATTTCATATTACTGCATTCCCCGGTCCTTTCTCTAAATGACTTCTCTCTCTGTCAGATGGAACACTTCCCATTGGGCAGACACTGGTTGAGTCAGCGTTGTTTCCATGTCCTTTAGACGTTGAATTGAGTGCTCTGATGAAAGGAGTGGGTCACTCAAAACTGTTCCTGACATTACTCTGACATGGTGATATTCATACGACATTTTAGAAGAAAAAAAGACTCTATTAAGTTGTTCACTATTAAGAACAACTACTCTAAACTACGGCAGACACGAGAAGTAACAATCCTCCTTATCACTATAGATATCATAGAGGACAAACAACCACCAAAGAGCAATGCTTTTTCTCAGCCTTGACAGTTGTATTCAAGCTGAGTCATTGCTGAATGGTTTGTGCAGATACACTGTCCGGCTATAGACCCCCTTTTGTGTTGCACTTGAGAAAGCCAATGCCGCTTAGTTCACTCTGAAGTTGTAAAGACCACCTCCACCCACCCTTGAGATGAGTGTAAACCCACTCTAATCGCAGACAGTCACCCGGTGTCGCAGCAGTGTGTGTTGATGTGTCATGCTTAGGTCCCTGTGTTATGCTGTACAGTTAAACCATTTGCACTGTTTCATTCAGCTGGACTGTGGCTACCCAGTATTAGACTGCCACCTGTGGAATCAAGAACTTCACTGAATATCAAATGTTTTACTGAATAGAAAAACACTTGGAGTTACTCTTGAACTCTTATTAAAGACACAATCTGGGATATGTCCTGCTGTTTGATAGTCATTCCAATGAATGATGTGTGCCATTGGTATGTGTCATTGCTATGTGAAATGATGTAACCAGTTCAAGTAGCCTTATTGGTTTCAAAATGTATTTCATTTAATCCATGAGGTGTTTCCCACGCAAAACGGGATATATGAGAGGAATTGTTGTCACTGTTATCCCTTGACTAACCCAGAGGAATCAGTGCAAAATACAGATTTATCGCCCCCTACAGTTACTTTACACTATCAGCAGGAGTTTAATTTACGTTGCCCTTTTTAATGAAGCATTCCCTTCCTGTCTGGCTAGGATACATATGGATACATATTTTCAAATGGAGGAACGCTAACAGCAACAAGGAGCTTGGGTGGAACATAGTGGTATAGTCTGGTTAATTTGTTTACATTGTCCCCTTAGTGAGACACATAGGCACTCTAGCCAGAAGACGCATGGATTCATGCTATGGATCTGTAACGTCCAATAATATCTGTGAGAAATGACTGAAATCAAATCACATTTTATTTGTCACATGCCCGAATACTTCAGGTACAGGTATACTTTACTGGGAAATGCTTACTTACGAGCCTTTTCCCAGCAATGCAGAGTTAAAAAGTATTTTCATGATCAATGTATTTTTTTAAAATCTGTCAGACAGACACAAAGTTCCCTCGAGCTAAACAACAGGTTTTGAAAGCTATCTGGAGATTTGTGAACAGGAAACTTGTCATTGACAGGAGATGCCAGTGGTCTATATACCTGATGAATGCTGGCCTTACAGTGTCATAAGATATTGGGTACAGTATGTCACATTAGAAACCTAGTTAAAGGTTGTGGATATACAGTATATAACATTATAAACCTAGTTAAAGGTTGTGGATATACAGTATATAACATTAGAAACCTAGTTAAAGGTTGTGGATATACAGTATATAACATTAGAAACCTAGTTAAAGGTTGTGGATATACAGTATATAACATTAGAAACCTAGTTAAAGGTTGTGGATATACAGTATATAACATTAGAAACCTAGTTAAAGGTTGTGGATATACAGTATATAACATTAGAAACCTAGTTAAAGGTTGTGGATATACAGTATATAACATTAGAAACCTAGTTAAAGGTTGTGGATATACAGTATATAACATTAGAAACCTAGTTAAAGGTTGTGGATATACAGTATATAACATTAGAAACCTAGTTAAAGGTTGTGGATATACAGTATATAACATTAGAAACCTAGTTAAAGGTTGTGGGTATACAGTATATAACATTAGAAACCTAGTTAAAGGTTGTGGATATACAGTATATAACATTAGAAACCTAGTTAAAGGTTGTGGATATACAGTATATAACATTAGAAACCTAGTTAAAGGTTGTGGATATACAGTATATAACATTAGAAACCTAGTTAAAGGTTGTGGATATACAGTATATAACATTAGAAACCTAGTTAAAGGTTGTGGATATACAGTATATAACATTAGAAACCTAGTTAAAGGTTGTGGATAAACAGTATGTCACATTAGAAACCTAGTTAAAGGTTGTGGATATACAGTATATAACATTAGAAACCTAGTTAAAGGTTGTGGGTATACAGTATATAACATTAGAAACCTAGTTAAAGGTTGTGGATATACAGTATATAACATTAGAAACCTAGTTAAAGGTTGTGGATATACAGTATATAACATTAGAAACCTAGTTAAAGGTTGTGGATATACAGTATATAACATTAGAAACCTAGTTAAAGGTTGTGGGTATACAGTATATAACATTAGAAACCTAGTTAAAGGTTGTGGATATACAGTATATAACATTAGAAACCTAGTTAAAGGTTGTGGATATACAGTATATAACATTAGAAACCTAGTTAAAGGTTGTGGATATACAGTATATAACATTAGAAACCTAGTTAAAGGTTGTGGATATACAGTATGTCACATTAGAAACCTAGTTAAAGGTTGTGGATATACAGTATATAACATTAGAAACCTAGTTAAAGGTTGTGGATATACAGTATATAACATTAGAAACCTAGTTAAAGGTTGTGGATATACAGTATATAACATTAGAAACCTAGTTAAAGGTTGTGGATATACAGTATATAACATTAGAAACCTAGTTAAAGGTTGTGGATATACAGTATATAACATTAGAAACCTAGTTAAAGGTTGTGGATATACAGTATATAACATTAGAAACCTAGTTAAAGGTTGTGGGTATACAGTATATAACATTAGAAACCTAGTTAAAGGTTGTGGATATACAGTATATAACATTAGAAACCTAGTTAAAGGTTGTGGATAAACAGTATATAACATTATAAACCTAGTTAAAGGTTGTGGATAAACAGTATATAACATTATAAACCTAGTTAAAGGTTGTGGATATACAGTATATAACATTAGAAACCTAGTTAAAGGTTGTGGATATACAGTATATAACATCAGAAACCTAGTTAAAGGTTGTGGATATACAGTATATAACATTAGAAACCTAGTTAAAGGTTGTGGATATACAGTATATAACATTAGAAACCTAGTTAAAGGTTGTGGATATACAGTATATAACATTAGAAACCTAGTTAAAGGTTGTGGATATACAGTATATAACATTAGAAACCTAGTTAAAGGTTGTGGGTATACAGTATATAACATTAGAAACCTAGTTAAAGGTTGTGGATATACAGTATATAACATTAGAAACCTAGTTAAAGGTTGTGGATATACAGTATATAACATTAGAAACCTAGTTAAAGGTTGTGGATATACAGTATATAACATTAGAAACCTAGTTAAAGGTTGTGGGTATACAGTATATAACATTAGAAACCTAGTTAAAGGTTGTGGATATACAGTATATAACATTAGAAACCTAGTTAAAGGTTGTGGATATACAGTATATAACATTAGAAACCTAGTTAAAGGTTGTGGATAAACAGTATATAACATTAGAAACCTAGTTAAAGGTTGTGGATATACAGTATATAACATTAGAAACCTAGTTAAAGGTTGTGGATAAACAGTATATAACATTAGAAACCTAGTTAAAGGTTGTGGATAAACAGTATATAACATTAGAAACCTAGTTAAAGGTTGTGGATATACAGTATATAACATTAGAAACCTAGTTAAAGGTTGTGGATAAACAGTATATAACATTAGAAACCTAGTTAAAGGTTGTGGATATACAGTATATAACATTAGAAACCTAGTTAAAGGTTGTGGATAAACAGTATATAACATTAGAAACCTAGTTAAAGGTTGTGGATAAACAGTATATCACATCAGAAACCTAGTTAAAGGTTGTGGATATACAGTATATAACATTAGAAACCTAGTTAAAGGTTGTGGATATACAGTATATCACATTAGAAACCTAGTTAAAGGTTGTGGGTATACAGTATATCACATTAGAAACCTAGTTAAAGGTTGTGGGTATACAGTATATAACATTAGAAACCTAGTTAAAGGTTGTGGATATACAGTATATAACATTAGAAACCTAGTTAAAGGTTGTGGATAAACAGTATATAACATTAGAAACCTAGTTAAAGGTTGTGGATATACAGTATATAACATTAGAAACCTAGTTAAAGGTTGTGGGTATACAGTATATAACATTAGAAACCTAGTTAAAGGTTGTGGATATACAGTATATAACATCAGAAACCTATTTAAAGGTTGTGGATAAACAGTATATCACATTAGAAACCTAGTTAAAGGTTGTGGATATACAGTATATCACATTAGAAACCTAGTTAAAGGTTGTGGGTATACAGTATATAACATTAGAAACCTAGTTAAAGGTTGTGGATATACAGTATATAACATCAGAAACCTATTTAAAGGTTGTGGATAAACAGTATATCACATTAGAAACCTAGTTAAAGGTTGTGGATATACAGTATATCACATTAGAAACCTAGTTAAAGGTTGTGGGTATACAGTATATAACATTAGAAACCTAGTTAAAGGTTGTGGGTATACAGTATATAACATTAGAAACCTAGTTAAAGGTTGTGGATATACAGTATATCACATTAGAAACCTAGTTAAAGGTTGTGGGTATACAGTATATAACATTAGAAACCTAGTTAAAGGTTGTGGATATACAGTATATCACATCAGAAACCTAGTTAAAGGTTGTGGGTATACAGTATATAACATTAGAAACCTAGTTAAAGGTTGTGGATATACAGTATATAACATTAGAAACCTAGTTAAAGGTTGTGGATATACAGTATATCACATTAGAAACCTAGTTAAAGGTTGTGGGTATACAGTATATAACATTAGAAACCTAGTTAAAGGTTGTGGATAAACAGTATATAACATTAGAAACCTAGTTAAAGGTTGTGGATATACAGTATATCACATTAGAAACCTAGTTAAAGGTTGTGGATAAACAGTATATAACATTAGAAACCTAGTTAAAGGTTGTGGATATACAGTATATAACATTAGAAACCTAGTTAAAGGTTGTGGATAAACAGTATATAACATTAGAAACCTAGTTAAAGGTTGTGGATATACAGTATATAACATTAGAAACCTAGTTAAAGGTTGTGGATATACAGTATATAACATTAGAAACCTAGTTAAAGGTTGTGGATATACAGTATATAACATTAGAAACCTAGTTAAAGGTTGTGGATAAACAGTATATAACATTAGAAACCTAGTTAAAGGTTGTGGATATACAGTATATAACATTAGAAACCTAGTTAAAGGTTGTGGATAAACTGTATATAACATTAGAAACCTAGTTAAAGGTTGTGGATATACAGTATATAACATTAGAAACCTAGTTAAAGGTTGTGGATAAACAGTATATAACATTAGAAACCTAGTTAAAGGTTGTGGATAAACAGTATATAACATTAGAAACCTAGTTAAAGGTTGTGGATATACAGTATATAACATTAGAAACCTAGTTAAAGGTTGTGGATAAACAGTATATAACATTAGAAACCTAGTTAAAGGTTGTGGATAAACAGTATATAACATTAGAAACCTAGTTAAAGGTTGTGGATATACAGTATATAACATTAGAAACCTAGTTAAAGGTTGTGGATAAACAGTATATAACATTAGAAACCTAGTTAAAGGTTGTGGATATACAGTATATAACATTAGAAACCTAGTTAAAGGTTGTGGATATACAGTATATCACATTAGAAACCTAGTTAAAGGTTGTGGATATACAGTATATCACATTAGAAACCTAGTTAAAGGTTGTGGATATACAGTATATCACATTAGAAACCTAGTTAAAGGTTGTGGATATACAGTATATAACATTAGAAACCTAGTTAAAGGTTGTGGATATACAGTATATCACATTAGAAACCTAGTTAAAGGTTGTGGGTATACAGTATATCACATTAGAAACCTAGTTAAAGGTTGTGGATAAACAGTATATAACATTAGAAACCTAGTTAAAGGTTGTGGATATACAGTATATAACATTAGAAACCTAGTTAAAGGTTGTGGATAAACAGTATATAACATTAGAAACCTAGTTAAAGGTTGTGGATAAACAGTATATAACATTAGAAACCTAGTTAAAGGTTGTGGATATACAGTATATAACATTAGAAACCTAGTTAAAGGTTGTGGATATACAGTATATCACATTAGAAACCTAGTTAAAGGTTGTGGATATACAGTATATCACATTAGAAACCTAGTTAAAGGTTGTGGATAAACAGTATATAACATTAGAAACCTAGTTAAAGGTTGTGGATATACAGTATATAACATTAGAAACCTAGTTAAAGGTTGTGGATAAACAGTATATAACATTAGAAACCTAGTTAAAGGTTGTGGATATACAGTATATCACATTAGAAACCTAGTTAAAGGTTGTGGATAAACAGTATATAACATTAGAAACCTAGTTAAAGGTTGTGGATAAACAGTATATAACATTAGAAACCTAGTTAAAGGTTGTGGATATACAGTATATAACATTAGAAACCTAGTTAAAGGTTGTGGATAAACAGTATATAACATTAGAAACCTAGTTAAAGGTTGTGGATAAACAGTATATCACATTAGAAACCTAGTTAAAGGTTGTGGGTATACAGTATATAACATTAGAAACCTAGTTAAAGGTTGTGGGTATACAGTATATAACATTAGAAACCTAGTTAAAGGTTAAAGGTTGTGGATAAACAGTATATAACATTAGAAACCTAGTTAAAGGTTGTGGATAAACAGTATATAACATTAGAAACCTAGTTAAAGGTTGTGGATATACAGTATATAACATTAGAAACCTAGTTAAAGGTTGTGGATAAACAGTATATAACATTAGAAACCTAGTTAAAGGTTGTGGATAAACTGTATATAACATTAGAAACCTAGTTAAAGGTTGTGGATAAACAGTATATAACATTAGAAACCTAGTTAAAGGTTGTGGATATACAGTATATAACATTAGAAACCTAGTTAAAGGTTAAAGGTTGTGGATATATCACATCAGAAACCTAGTTAAAGGTTGTGGATATACAGTATATAACATTAGAAACCTAGTTAAAGGTTGTGGATATACAGTATATAACATTAGAAACCTAGTTAAAGGTTGTGGATAAACAGTATATAACATTAGAAACCTAGTTAAAGGTTGTGGATATATCACATCAGAAACCTAGTTAAAGGTTGTGGATATACAGTATATAACATTAGAAACCTAGTTAAAGGTTGTGGATATACAGTATATAACATTAGAAACCTAGTTAAAGGTTGTGGATATACAGTATATAACATTAGAAACCTAGTTAAAGGTTGTGGATAAACAGTATATAACATTAGAAACCTAGTTAAAGGTTGTGGATATATCACATCAGAAACCTAGTTAAAGGTTGTGGATATACAGTATATAACATTAGAAACCTAGTTAAAGGTTGTGGATATACAGTATATAACATTAGAAACCTAGTTAAAGGTTGTGGATAAACAGTATATAACATTAGAAACCTAGTTAAAGGTTGTGGATATACAGTATATAACATTAGAAACCTAGTTAAAGGTTGTGGATATATCACATCAGAAACCTAGTTAAAGGTTGTGGATATACAGTATATAACATTAGAAACCTAGTTAAAGGTTGTGGATATATCACATCAGAAACCTAGTTAAAGGTTGTGGATATACAGTATATCACATTAGAAACCTAGTTAAAGGTTGTGGATATACAGTATATAACATTAGAAACCTAGTTAAAGGTTGTGGATAAACAGTATATAACATTAGAAACCTAGTTAAAGGTTGTGGATATACAGTATATAACATTAGAAACCTAGTTAAAGGTTGTGGATATACAGTATATAACATTAGAAACCTAGTTAAAGGTTGTGGATAAACAGTATATAACATTAGAAACCTAGTTAAAGGTTGTGGATATACAGTATATAACATTAGAAACCTAGTTAAAGGTTGTGGATATACAGTATATAACATTAGAAACCTAGTTAAAGGTTGTGGATATACAGTATATAACATTAGAAACCTAGTTAAAGGTTGTGGATATACAGTATATAACATTAGAAACCTAGTTAAAGGTTGTGGATATACAGTATATAACATTAGAAACCTAGTTAAAGGTTGTGGATAAACAGTATATAACATTAGAAACCTAGTTAAAGGTTGTGGATATACAGTATATAACATTAGAAACCTAGTTAAAGGTTGTGGGTATACAGTATATAACATTAGAAACCTAGTTAAAGGTTGTGGATATATCACATCAGAAACCTAGTTAAAGGTTGTGGATATACAGTATATAACATTAGAAACCTAGTTAAAGGTTGTGGGTATACAATATATCCAGTTACACTTGTGATCTTGTCTTTACTTGGAAATGATGGTATTTTCACCATAATGTGTACTTTTACATCACCATCAAATGTGTTTACACTTTTCACAGCAGTTTCATTTATGTTTTTGTACTTTCACCAAAAGTGCAGTGTTCATACCTTTTACCTGAACTTTTTTTATTAGAATTTTTTACATATGGTAGCAACCCAAACTAGTATCCCAAACATAAACTCAAGAAGCCCTGGAAACTCCAAGTGACAGTACAACACAGTACAACACCTCCTTTTGTACACAATACACATACATCACAGGTGGCTTGTGGCACCTTAATTGGGCTCATAGTAATGGCTGGAAAGGAATAAATCAAATGGTATTGTCATGGCTGTTGAAGGAAGAACTGGACCAAGGTGCAGAGTGGTGAGCGTACATTTTCTTTTATTAGAAAAAATGACGCCAACAAAACAACAAACGAGAAAACAACCGTGAAGCTACAGGCTATGTGGAATAAACAAAAGTCAACTTCCCACAAAGACAGGTGGGAAAAGGGCTACCTAAGTATGGTTCTCAATCAGAGACAACGATAGACAGCTGTCCCTGTTTGAGAACCCTACGTGGCCAAAACATAGAAATACAAATAGAATACCCACCCCAAATCACACCCTGACCAAACCAAATAGAGACATAAAAAAGGATCTCTAAGGTCAGGGCGTGACAGGTATCAAACACATGGTTTCCATATGCTTGATACCAATCCATTCACTCCATTCCAGCCATTATTAGCAGTCTTCCCTTCACCAGCTTCCTGTGTTGTTGCACATCATTACAAGAAAAACATACATACTGTAGACAGAAGTCAGAATGACAAATGGTTGGAAGTATTGGGGAGTTCCATTGCTTTGGACAAAGTTGGGGAAGGAGTTTAGAGTACTGGAGGACTGACATGGTTCGTCAGAGTAGCACAAACAGTCAAATCTGTCAGCAAACCAGTCAATCTCATATTGGGACATTTCACCCTTCACAGCCAGATTGCCTGTTTTATATCTCTTGATCTGGAAGGTATATGGGTTGAGGTGTAGGTAGTCGTCTCTGTCCCAGTGCTTTCTTATGCATCGGCCATTCGCCCGACACAAAGCCTCGCTGCACAGCCGCGATGCTGTGGAAACATTCAAGATGTATGGATTCATGATCTTCTCCAGGTGGCGTCTGGCAGTGAAGCAGGAGTCCTGTGAAAAGTTAGGGACAGAATGATAAAGTGCTTTTGTTGTGTTTACATTAAATGTTTGATTAAATGCATTTAGGTGCATGGATTGTTCTTAGAAGCATATGAAATAGATCTGTAAAGAAATAGGGAGCATACCTCTGAGTCAGTGACATTCATGTCCCCCCAGGAGATCACCCCAGCCGCTCCCAGGGCAGCTGCCTCCCCAATGGTGTTCACCAGGTCATACTGGAAACCACAGAGTTACAAAGTCATAAGGGAAAATCACTATGACATAATACACCCCCACCAAGTCATTTAAAAGATACAAATCACACCAAGTCATTCAAAGAATAAACATTTTGCCAAGACAAAACACTAGCACTTCAAACACACTTCAAACAATAACATGATAGAAAATGTTGGTAGAACAGAGGATTAAATAAAAAGATAGAGAGATCACTATGATTTTTTAGCAATACCCTTGAGACATTTAGGCCAGGGGTCGGCCAAAGGTTTTTAGCAACGTAAAAAACTATACGTCTTGTTTGTAGGATTTTAGTTTTACGTCCAAAAAGACTAAAATCACCAGTATTCCAGTAAAACATTTGTTTCATTTAGGAAATTATTCCCACAAATATAAAAAGAGACATATGTGATCGTGTCTCAATATATTCAAGGTATGAAAGTATTGTTCTTTTGAAATACAATCTCTTTTTGGGCTTAGTTGTGTTCAATTATGCAGTGTACAAATTATTATAATGAAGTTCCATCCTCTACCACGGCTGAATCTAGTTGCAGACCCCTGGTTTAGGCTATGTCTGATTTTAGGCCAGTTAGTGTGCTGTCAGGTACATAAATAGTTTTCAGATCTCTTGACAGTGTTCACTGACCTCTGACATGTAGTCATCACCACTATCTTTGAAAACTGGGCGGATGTAGGCGTAAACAGGAATGGCGTAACTTTGGTTGGGGAGCATGGATACTCTCATAGCTTCCTGAATGCGGTGGCGGACAAACAGGCGGGCTTGGTAGGAATCTCTCAGGATCAGCTCCAGATAGATGGATGGATAGAGAGCAGTGGACTCCTTCCATAGCCACATCAACTCATCGTTCCTCTCTTGCTCAAGCTCAGGACAACTCCCAGAATAATCACTCATATCCTGGTTGTAGTCGTAGTTGTAACAGTCCGGGTACAGATAGTATCCCCAAAGCCTGTTGGGTCTTAGCCTCTTCCCAACCAAGAGAGATCGGAGAAAGTATCGCTTTGCTGCTCGCTCAAACACTATTTTGGCTCTGTCTTCGGCCTCGTCGTCGGATAAGGTTGGGGTCTTGGTTTTCACAGTCTCAATTGAGAGATCTCGATAGACGTCCTTGCTGCCCCAGTTCCGGACCCACTGTGGTCGCCACTCCTCAAAGTCAAGGATGGCGAGGCCCGGTTGGTCTTCGGGGATGTAGTATTCAATGTCATCTTCGGCCTGCTCACGGTGTTCCTGGAAATCAATCAGCTGTGGAAGGCCTTCATCATACATTTCCCCTGTGTCCTCGTCCACGTAGGGGAAGAGGCCGAAACGGTCGGTGTAGAAAATGGAGATGCTTTGGTTGGTGGCAGACTTCAAAGTGCTGCTCACTAACTGGAAGTGGGAGAGGTTGAGAACTACGCCAAATCTGGTCTCGCAGAGTTCTGTGGGAGCGTTCCACATGAATAGGAAGGGGTAGTCAGGATCTACAGGTGGGTCTGTTTTAGGTAGTGCCCAGTTAGTGCCCAGCAGAGTCATGAGAAAAAAACATTCCATGAAGTGCAGTCCACGAACGGAGACCCTGTCAAGATTCATTTTCAACTCTTTGTCTTATTCCTTAAGATGGGAAAACAAAGCATAAATAATCAAAGTTTTTGTGAGTAATGTTTTGGAGCAGAATCAAAAGAAAGCACATCCAACCCAGAGTTAAGTAGGTAAATGTGTTCTGCACTACCTTTCTTTTCAAAGCAGATTTCCTTTCAAAGAAGAAGTATTTGTTTTTGTTTGATTTAATTTTGTCAAATACAAACATAACTGTGACATCACTGGTCAGCATTCTATCCTGCACCATCTACTCAAAAAAAGCTTTTACATTTAAAGTGTTCAATTCAATAAAAATAATTACATTTTTCTGCGAGGGAACATCTTGTGTGGAGTGGAAAATACAACCAAACACTGCACAAATTGTAAAAATAGAAGTGATAGTCAAAATGGAGGCAATAGAGAATGACATCAGCACAAAACTAAGCACATTGTATTCAATCTTTTTTTTTGTTTTTGTTCACCTTTATTTAACCAGGTAGGCAAGTTGAGAACAAGTTCTCATTTATAACTGCTTCCTGGCCAAGAAAAAGTAAAGCAGTTCGACACATATAACAACACAGAGTTACACATGGAGTAAAACAAACATACACATCAATAATACAGTAGAAAAATAAGTCTATATACAATGTGAGCAAATGAGGTGAATCATATCTGTGATTTCTCAACTGCTGAAAATTACCACCCCATTTCCCGTACAATAGAGTTAGTAGAGAAATTCCATTATTATGTAAAGGGTAATTGATTTGGAGCATTTCCAAAGATCTGATCTATGTTCTGTTTTTCTCTTTCCTCAAGAACACCTGTTGGTACTTGTACTATTTCACAATGTATTGCAACTGGAAGAGTAGGAATTGGAGTTGATGATCATTGACTAGCAATGCCTGACGTGTGAATTAGAGCTCTGTGATATGGACAAAAATCCGTAATACAATAAATTTCCTGAATATTGTGAGTATGATAATTAGAACTATACATTTATAACATTAATGTGCATCACATATATATATATATATATATATATATATTACAAATAGTTTGATGGTTGAAGTCATCAATTGTAAAATGAACAATCACCCATATAAGCAAACGTATTTCGCATTTCTGTAGTAAATGTTAATTATTTTAATGAAGGATATCTGCAAAATGTCTGCGATAAGTGAATGGTATGGTCAGAGTTTATTGACCCAGTTCTACACTCTTAGAAAAAAGGGTTCCAAAAGGGCTCTGAAGCTATCAACATAGGATTTTTGTTCCAGGAAGAACACTTATTGGTTCAAGGTAGAACTATTTTGGGTTCCATGTAGAACCCTTTCCACAAAGGGTTCTACATGGAACCCAAAATAGTTCTACCTGGAACCAAAAGGGGTTCTTCAAAGGGTTCTCCTATGAGGACAGCCGAAGACCCCTTTTTGGTTCTACATAGCACCTTTTTTTCTAAGAGTGTACATGCATCTCTCACTTGAACTAATTCGGATGGTGGTTGTACTGGAATAAAGTCACATCCAGTTAAGCTGTCTTGTGTCCAAGTCTTTTCTTTAATAAAGCTGATGTTCCACTCTCTGAAAGCTACAAACGGCGCGTTGCATTACCCATCTCAATTCATTTACATGGCAGACAGGAACTTAGACACACGTCAAGCATTACTAATCAATGATCATCAACTCCAATTCCCACTCTCATTCCTCACATTATGCAACCTTGTAATGTACTCAAGGTTTAAAAAGGCTTCTAAAGTTTGTCATTTCCACTTTGGAAAATGAATCAAACCCTACTAAAATGTCCATTAATTATAATCCACATAATAATTCACATTTCCTTTTGCTGCAGGATTATTTTCCTGCTGTTGCGAACTGGCTCAAATTAAGATCCTATATCTATACCACTTCAAACTTACTTCAAACAATAACATGAGAGAAAATGAGACTTAACAAAGTTGTCGAGCTGGTAGAACAAAGGAATAAAGGTTACAACATGAATGTGCACACACCTGTTCCAGGGATTCACACACAAATCCCTTGCAATCCAGCACACTCTGTATTTCCCCTTCTCCTGCTCAAAATGTTTGATCCCTTACTACAAACTTCACCACAGGTCTCATCTGGGAAATTTAAATAGGGTGTCTCTAAATACGTTTTGCAATAGCTTTGAGCGTAGCTTGCGTTTGAAGACAGACGTTGATTTATATGCTAGGTCTTGTGACTCCCTCAGGTGGTTATATTTATTGGGATTCGTTGATATGAACAGGTTTAAAATGAACCTGTCTGTGCCTGGAGGGGGGTATGAGGAAACATGTTTATCACAACAATGTGTGGACACCACCAAATATCCTTGCTATGTGTCATAATTTGATTTGTCCCTAGTATCTTTCCCTCTATATGCTCGGTCAGTTTAAATTGGAAATGTACTGCTGAGTAATTGTACATACGTAGCTAGTAATTTCATCATATCTATGACCGAATCTGTTAATTCTTTGGAGTCTAAGACGTTGGGGGGGGGATTGTTAAGTTGAAATCTGGATTTGTTTTTAGATGGCCATACTATGGATCATTTAGCTATTTGATTTGGAATTGTAGGACCTTTTTTTTTATACCTTTTAGGTATAATATATATATATATATATATATATATATATATATATATATATATAATATGTATACGCCCATATAATCACATTGAATAACACATTCATAAATGGCAAAAAGGATAGTCCAAAAATAAATAATAAGAAACAAGGTTTTGAAGTGTTTGTCTTAATTCTAGGAGACGTACAAAAAAACTCAGGAAATATATCTATATTTTTTACACATATTTAAAACAAACTATTTCATCAACTTAATTATCACAGTAGCATTACTCAAAGCCCCTCAAAGGTTATTGGGTTAAAGGTTACTATCACGACCCAAATGCAGACTGTGTTGAAGTAACAATATTCTGGAAGAAATATGTTCTGGAAGAAAACCTGATGGAGTCTGCAAAAGACCTGAGACTGGGACGGAGATTTGTCTTCCAACAAGACAATGATCCAAAACATAAAGCAAAATCTACAATGGAATGGTTCAAAAATAAACATATCCAGGTGTTAGAATGGCCAAGTCAAAGTCCAGACCTGAATCCAATCGAGAATCTGTGGAAAGAACTGAAAACTGCTGTTCACAAATGCTCTCCATCCAACCTCACTGAGCTCGAGCTGTTTTGCAAGGAGGAATGGGAAAAAATGTCAGTCTCTCGATGTGCAAAACTGATAGAGACATACCTCAAGCGACTTACAGCTGTAATCGCAGCAAAAGGTGGCGCTACAAAGTATTAACTTAAGGGGGCTGAATAATTTTGCACGCCCAATTTTTCAGTTTTTGATTTGTTAAAAAAGTTTGAAATATCCAATAAATGTCGTTCCACTTCATGATTGTGTCCCACTTGTTGTTGATTCTTCACAAAAAAATACAGTTTTATATCTTTATGTTTGAAGCCTGAAATGTGGCAAAAGGTCGCAAAGTTCAAGGGGGCCGAATACTTTCGCAAGGCACTGTAATTCTAGGCAGAGTCGCAAAGAAAAAGCCATATCTCAGACTGGCCAATAAAAATAAAAGGTTAAGATGGGCAAAATAACACAGACACTGGACAGAGGAACTCTGCCTAGAAGGCCAGCATTCTGGAGTCGCCTCTTCACTGTTGACGTTGAGACTGGTGTTTTACGGGTACTATTTAACGAAGCTGCCAGTTGAGGACTTGTGAGACGTCTGTTTCTCAAGCTAGACACTATAATGTACTTGTCCTCTTACTCAGTTGTGCACCGCGGCCTCCCATTCCTCTTTCTATTCTGGTTAAGGCCAGTTTGCGCTGTTCTGTGAAGGGAGTAGTAGACAGCGCAATTTCTCGCATGGAGTAGCCCTTATTTCTCAGAACAAGAATAGACTGACGAGTTTCAGAAGAAAATTATTTGTTTCTGGCTATTTTGAGCCTGTAATCAAACCCAAAAATGCTGATGCTCCAGATACTCACCCTCTCTAAAGAAGGCCAGTTGTGTTGCTTCTTTAATCAGAACAACATTTTTCAGTTGTGCTAACATAATTGCAAAAGGGTTTTCTCATGATCAATTAGCCTTTTAAAATGACTAACTTGGATTAGCTAACACAACGTGCCATTGGAACACAGGAGTGATGGTTGCTGATAATGGGCCTCTGTACGCCTATGTAGATATTCCATTAAAAATCAGCTGTTTCCAGCTACAATAGTCATTTACAACATTAACAATGTCTACACTGTATTTCTGATCAATTTGATGTTATTTTAATGGACAGAAAAATGTGATTTTCTTTCAAAAACAAGGACATTTCTAATTAACCCCAAACTTTTGAACGGTAGTGTCTATCAGCCAATACAGCTGGTCCTGTACATTTCTGTGAAACTGCTGCTTTTACTGATATCTGGTCTCCTATCTCGTTTCTGCACTCTGGAAAACACAGATGCCCTTCAAGGCACCTGACCTCTGGAGTGTGCCGAGGATATCAGTGTGTGTCTGCAGTTATCAGCCTAACACATTGCGTGTAAGAGAAGGAATGTGTCCAAATACACATGCAATAGAATCCAAACTTTAAGGGTCACTTTCAGGGCCACTTTCAGGGTCACTTTCAGGGCCACTTTAAGGGACTGTTAAAGGGCTACTAAAGGGCCGATTAAAAAACATTCTCAATGGAGAATCTTCATTGATACGTTGTCAATCGGAAAATAGTCATCCATGTTTATTTCTTGATATCAGCCTCCATACAATGCCATTTAATTAAGTTTCTTAGCTTTGAAGCAGAATGTAGAAACAAATTGATGTATCCAAAATGATTGATTTTTTATTTTTTTGCAGTTCATCTACATTCAAGCAACACGTGTCATATGTTGCATATAATCCTTGTGTATTTGGTTTACAATCTTGGAATCTTAAGTGCAGTCTAGGCAAAAGCACAACAGGGCTACTATTGCTGAGATGGCTGAGATGATGAAATCATCCACATTGAGATGGATTTGTCTACAGTGAAACCACAGTCAGTAGACATAATGAAAAAAATTGTATGAACTACTTATATGAGCCACTTGTTCATACACATAAAACATGAACACAAAGTGAGTAAAGCAATCCAAAAAGAAATGTTGGCGGCCATCAAAATGCTGACATGCCTTATATTGATGCCAAGTCAATTATGACTCTAGCCCTTGGTGCTTCACAGAAAGAACATCTGGAGAACATTTGTTCAGTGACATCGTGCATGGATGGAACAACATGGATACAAGATTTGAAACATTTCTGTTCTTTACATTAAAATAACATATAGTCCATATACAGAATGGTTTTACAGTCTAGTTTAGCATAACAATTGTACATCAAAATTATTTTACAGTTTCACACATTTCAAGAGTAACCTGGGTAGAAAACACTCACTTTGGTGTTGCAAGACAATACCTTGTGACTCTCCTACAGTAAACTACTAACTAAGGAGGACAGGCAAAAGGTGTTGACATTACATACCTTGTCTCTTCCATTGCTGCTCAGTGTTAACCCCTGCCTACCTGAGCTTTAATGTCAGAGTGATAAGTAAAGGCTTTGGCTTCTTTTGAGCATACACCTGTGAATCTATGAGATGTCCAGTTTAAATACAACTTGAACACCAATGTTTGCAAAAAGGTGTGGGAAGGAAACAGCTGGCACCCTCCATAGCGCCTCTGTCACACAATGCTCTGTTGCCTACTAAACAGTGCTGCCTGTGGAAGGCCATGGGAAGGCCCGAACGTGATGTGCTTCGGAAACTTTTCCATGGAGATATACCAATTTGTTAAAGGCTTTTTCAAATTGCGCTGTGCCAAGGAACTTTTTAAAACTTTATTGTTCCTCCAGTAGTCAAATTAGATAATCCGTTCAAATTAATTCGCATTCAATGATAGCGTACGATTAAAAAAACAAAAAAACTTGGAAATACCAAGCTTATTGCTAGATGAAACTGCACAGTATTAGGGGAGACTGGAGCAAAAAACAGCCCACAGTTTATATTGATCCTAATATTTAGTAAGGCTTAATGAAACCATAATGTAGGTTTGATGACAGGATAAGCATTTAGGGTGGCAGGTAGCCTAGCAGTTAGAGCATTGGGCCAGTAACTGAAAGGTTGTTAGTTTCAATCCCTGAGCTGACAAGGTGGTACCCTTCAAGTAAAGTGTTACCCATTATAGTGAAGGACCGCAGTTGAAAAATGACACAGCGTTGCATGAAAGCAGTGTCCCATGGAAGTGACTTCAAGCTCTGTCTCCCCTACCGCAAATAACACACGGCACTTAAAGTGCTATCATCATACAACAGTCCCCACTAAGGATATAAGTTCAATAGGAGGAGCAACACTACCAAGCCAAGGGTGTTCCCAGTTCGTGAAGCCGCACTTTCCCTCTGCTCCTCCTCCCCCTCTCCCCCCTCCTCTTCCTCCTCTTCTTCCACCACCTTGTTCAGGCTGTCACACTTCTCCCCGGTGTGTCCCTCATAGCAGTGACAGCGGAACCTCTCGGCCAGTAGTTGGAGCTCGTGCTGCGAGTGCCAGCCAGTGACCACAAAGTCCCCGTCCCCTGAGGGCTGGATGTGGTAGCTGTCTCCGCTCAGGTGGAGGTAGTACGGGGCGTGGAGGTTCCTGCGGACACAGCGGCCGTTGCTCTGGCACAGGAAGTCACTGCAGACCTCTGCAGCCCGTGTCACATTGGTGATGTACTGACCCAGGCGCTGGTTCAGGAAGGACTTCACCTTTGTGCAGTTGTGCTGGAGACAAGAGAGAGAGAGAGAGAGAGAGAGAGAGAGAGAGAGAGAGAGAGAGAGAGAGAGATAGAGAGATAGAGAGATAGAGAGAGAGAGAGATAGAGAGAGAGATAGAGAGAGAGATAGAGAGAGAGATAGAGAGAGAGATAGAGAGAGAGAGAGAGAGAGAGAGAGAGAGAGAGAGAGAGAGAGAGAGAGAGATAGAGAGATAGAGAGATAGAGAGATAGAGAGAGAGAGAGAGAGAGAGAGAGAGAGAGAGAGAGAGAGAGAAAACGAAGAGACAGTCAAACAAATAAGGACATTGTGCAATCCACGATAATCCCTTATATACTTTAGCGCGTTGCCCCATACTGTCATAACTATTCTCTGTTGGTTTTCAGCTATTTTCAACCAACTATTGTCCTCCTTATAGCATTGGTACGTCTTACACCCAGATTTATAAAATGCTTGAAGCTTCAACTCAAGCTTCAAGAGAAACCAGTAAGCAAAATGAAGTTGAAAATACATATTTTAGACTTCATTTCCAGACGTTGACGGTGTATTTTATCTGCTGAATGAAAGGTGAAAATACTTCTTTTCCGGATGCTGAAAATACTTGTTTTCTGGACGTTGCAATCAAGTGCATTTGAGGTGCTGAATGAAAGGAGAAAATACAAAGACGTCAAAAATATGTATTTTCCAGACATTGAAAAGAGATAATTTACAGATATTGAAATAAGTATTTTTTGGTCATTGATTCTGTGGCCAAATTTCAACTGCACATACATTATCAATGGCAATCTGTTGATGAGGAAGGCACAAAACACAAATTGCTCCTGTAATCCGCTCTGTATAAGAGTGTCTGCTAAAATGTAATGTAAATATGAACTGTGCAGTCCTGTGATGTTCAAACTTGTGAAATATAGCCTAGACGTCTATGATTCGGTTGGACAGACCACATTTGTACTTGTTTGGGGGTGGAGCTCATTAGAATAATACCCAGCATGCGTTTGCAAGTGTTTGTTTATACATTTACAATAATGTAATACATTTAATGTTGCAATCTTCATTTTGCTTATCTTTCCTATTTTAAGAGGCATTATATCACAATAATAATTTATTAGGGTTAGTATATAGACTGTATTTAGACTTTCTTTTTTCTACTGTGTCATTGACTTGTTTATTGTGTTATTGGCTTGTTTATTGTTTATTCCATATGTAACTCTGTGTTGTTGTCTGTGTTCCACAAGATATAGTCCTGACACACATCTAGGGTTGCTAGATGTGCGATCCAGTCGTTCGTTATTTTTGTTCTGTATCTATGGACACGATCCAGTCGTTCGTTATTTTTGTTCTGTATCTATAGACACGATCCAGTCGTTCGTTCTTTTTGTTCTGTATCTATGGACACGACCCAGTCGTTCGTTATTTTTGTTCTGTATCTATAGACACGATCCAGTCGTTCGTTCTTTTTGTTCTGTATCTATGGACACGACCCAGTCGCTCATTCTTTTTGTTCTGTATCTATGGACACGATCCAGTCGTTCGTTATTTTTGTTCTGTATCTATAGACACGATCCAGTCGTTCGTTCTTTTTGTTCTGTATCTATGGACACGACCCAGTCGTTCATTCTTTTTGTTCTGTATCTATGGACACGACCCAGTCGTTCATTCTTTTTGTTCTGTATCTATGGACACGACCCAGTCGTTCATTCTTTTTGTTCTGTATCTATGGACACGACCCAGTCGTTCATTCTTTTTGTTCTGTATCTATAGACACGATCCAGTCGTTCGTTCTTTTTGTTCTGTATCTATGGACACGACCCAGTCGTTCATTCTTTTTGTTCTGTATCTATGGACACGACCCAGTCGTTCATTCTTTTTGTTCTGTATCTATGGACACGACCCAGTCGTTCTGTCTTTTTGTTCTGTATCTATGGACACGACCCAGTCGTTCATTCTTTTTGTTCTGTATCTATGGACACGACCCAGTCGTTCTGTCTTTTTGTTCTGTATCTATGGACACGACCCAGTCGTTCATTCTTTTTGTTCTGTATCTATGGACACGACCCAGTCGTTCAGTCTTTTTGTTCTGTATCTATGGACACGATCCAGTCGTTCATTATTTTTGTTCTGTATCTATGGACACGATCCAGTCGTTCATTCTTTTTGTTCTGTATCTATGGACACGATCCAGTCGTTCAGTCTTTTTGTTCTGTATCTATGGACACGACCCAGTCGTTCAGTCTTTTTGTTCTGTATCTATGGACACGATCCAGTCGTTCATTATTTTTGTTCTGTATCTATGGACACGATCCAGTCGTTCATTATTTTTGTTCTGTATCTATAGACACGACCCAGTCGTTCATTCTTTTTGTTCTGTATCTATGGACACGATCCAGTCGTTCATTCTTTTTGTTCTGTATCTATGGACACGACCCAGTCGTTCATTCTTTTTGTTCTGTATCTATGGACACGATCCAGTCGTTCATTCTTTTTGTTCTGTATCTATGGACACGATCCAGTCGTTCATTCTTTTTGTTCTGTATCTATGGACACGACCCAGTCGTTTGTTCTTTTTGTTCTGTATCTATGGACACGATCCAGTCGTTCATTCTTTTTGTTCTGTATCTATGGACACGATCCAGTCGTTCATTCTTTTTGTTCTGTATCTATGGACACGATCCAGTCGTTTGTTCTTTTTGTTCTGTATCTATAGACACGATCCAGTCGTTCATTCTTTTTGTTCTGTATCTATGGACACGATCCAGTCGTTCATTCTTTTTCTTCTGTATCTATGGACACGACCCAGTCGTTTGTTCTTTTTGTTCTGTATCTATGGACACGACCCAGTCGTTCATTCCTTTTCTTCTGTATCTATGGACGCGACCCAGTCGTTCATTCTTTTTGTTCTGTATCTATGGACACGATCCAGTCGTTCATTCTTTTTGTTCTGTATCTATGGACACGACCCAGTCGTTCATTCTTTTTGTTCTGTATCTATGGACACGACCCAGTCGTTCTGTCTTTTTGTTCTGTATCTATGGACACGACCCAGTCGTTCATTCTTTTTGTTCTGTATCTATGGACACGATCCAGTCGTTCATTCTTTTTGTTCTGTATCTATGGACACGACCCAGTCGTTCATTCTTTTTGTTCTGTATCTATGGACACGACCCAGTCGTTCATTCTTTTTGTTCTGTATCTATGGACACGACCCAGTCGTTCATTCTTTTTGTTCTGTATCTATGGACACGATCCAGTCGTTCATTCTTTTTGTTCTGTATCTATGGACACGACCCAGTCGTTCATTCTTTTTGTTCTGTATCTATGGACACGATCCAGTCGTTCTGTCTTTTTGTTCTGTATCTATGGACACGATCCAGTCGTTCATTATTTTTGTTCTGTATCTATAGACACGACCCAGTCGTTCATTCTTTTTGTTCTGTATCTATGGACACGATCCAGTCGTTCATTCTTTTTGTTCTGTATCTATGGACACGATCCAGTCGTTCATTCTTTTTCTTCTGTATCTATGGACACGACCCAGTCGTTTGTTCTTTTTGTTCTGTATCTATGGACACGACCCAGTCGTTCATTCCTTTTCTTCTGTATCTATAGACACGATCCAGTCGTTCATTCTTTTTGTTCTGTATCTATGGACACGACCCAGTCGTTCATTCTTTTTGTTCTGTATCTATGGACACGACCCAGTCGTTCATTCTTTTTGTTCTGTATCTATGGACACGACCCAGTCGTTCATTCTTTTTGTTCTGTATCTATGGACACGACCCAGTCGCTCATTCTTTTTGTTCTGTATCTATGGACACGATCCAGTCGTTTGTTCTTTTTGTTCTGTATCTATAGACACGACCCAGTCGTTTGTTCTTTTTGTTCTGTATCTATAGACACGACCCAGTCGTTCATTCTAAATGTTCCATTGCCATACTGACTGGCAACGTTCTTTTCCCTTGCCTGCTAGCTAGCCAACTACGGTTAATTTACAGTCATGTCAAAAAGTGCAGCCAGAATAACAGCAAAGTAGCTGCATTTGCATTTGTTTAAACTGTTTTCTAGTGAAGATGGAACAGAGGAAATAGGCATTTCAACATCATAGATTCAGCCAGTGGTAACTTTTGAAATAGACACTGGCTGGAATGCGGTTTTAACCAATCAGCATTCTGGATTAGTCCCACCCTTGTATAATTCATTACAGTACAGTATAGTTTAATTCCGTAGAGTACAGTGGGGTGCAAAACAGTACACTATACTTTTCTATACTTTACTGTTCCTTAATGTGCTCTACTGTACTGTAATGTATTGTACTCTGCTTTTCATCAATGTACTGTGCTGTACGGTGCGGTCCAAACCGGACCGGATTAAATCTGAACCAATTATAGACGTCTATGTTTGGGCCAATTCCAGGGTGATCTGGACCGGACCAAATCTGAAACAATTATAAACGTCTGTTTGGGCCAAATATAGGCACGTCCGGAACAGACATCTGTGGACGGAGAAATCAAGGCTGGTCCAGTCCGGACAAAATCTGAGCCATAGACGTCTATGTTTGGCTAAAATAAAGTTGAGACCAAAAATCTGCATCCTTGTACGCTGAAAACAAGGCCAGTACAGACTGCACCAAAAAAATATATACAAAAGACATCGCCATTGGTAAATGCTTAGTGGGAAGAATGTTTGGAATACATTTAGGAATACATTACATTTCTTCTCAAAGCCTCATTTTGAATGACAGATGTACACAGGCCTTGGAGGTGTTGACAGCAAAATTAGGTCCAAACAGAATGAAATAGCAAGCACATTATTTTCATAGCTTTAATTCATGATTTGTCTTTGTCAGAGCTGTTCATTGCCCTGACGCCAGCCTTTTTGGCTCTTCTCTATTCTAGCTTGTCTAACACTTGGATGGTCTAACTATAATGCAAATCATATAAGATAACAGTAAAGATGGAGAATCAGACTCACTCTGGATGAGGTGAGGTTGAGGTCTCCCCAGATCACAAAACCAGCAGCACCAAGAGCAGCACTCTCCCCAATGGTGTGGATCAAGTCTTTCTGCAATACACATACAGACAGACACACAGACAGGATAATTCCACCACATTTTCAACTTTTTTAAGCAGCCACAAGATGGTGCTAATGTCTCCTCAGGAAAAGCAGAATTGCCTGCACACAACTGATGATGCAGTACTCTAAATAGGGTTGACTGCTGAGGGGGAAACAAATTAGTGTAGGTTAAAGAATGCCAAAAAGAAATAATTCCCAGTCAAACAAATTATGTCTAAACTGATCCTGTCTGTAAAGCATTACAAAGCTTTGTAGTATCAACTAATGATCAGTGAATTACCAGTCCCATTGGGATAATGTAGGATGAAAAGCATTTGATTTTAGACCTTTGGGTTACTAAGTGTGGCAGTCTTACCGTGGTGAGGAAGGCCATTGCCTCGTCTCTGTAGCCCAGGCGTGTGTACACGAATGTGGGCAGATCATAGCTGTGTGAGGTGAGCCCAGCTATCCTCAGAGATTCCAGCACCCTAAACTGGGAGAAATGGAGATTGCTGACACTGTCTGTTTGGCTCTTCCTGATAGCCACTGAGGGAAACAGTGCTGTGCTGCTGTTCCACAACCAGAGCAGTTCGTCATTACGCAGGCTCTCCAGCAGAGGGCAGGAGCCTGTGTAGTTGTGCTCATACAGGTTGTAGTTGTGGCAGTCCGGATAGAGGTAGAAGCCCCAGAGTCCGTTGGGGCGAAGGAACGTCCCTAGCTGGACAGTCTTCTGCATGAACGCACGGGCACTCTTCTCAAAGCGTTTGCTCGCCAGCTCTTCGATTTGTGATGAAGTCACATTAACATATGCCTGTGTGATCAGCTCCCGGGACTTCCGCCGGTAAATGTCTTTCTTGTGCCAGTTGCGGTTCCACTGTGGGCGCCAGTACTCCCAGTCAATGACCGCCAGACCGGCAAAGTCCTCCGAGGGGATAAAATGGTTGATATCCCTGTAGGCCTTGAGGAGATGGTCATTCATGTTGCAGTTTTGGGGCAGGCCTCCATTGATAGGGATGCTGTGGTCCGTGTAGAAAGGGTAGAGGCCTAGCCGGTTGGCATAGAAAATGGTAACGTTCTGGCCAGTGTGGACGGCCCGCGGACTGCCACTAATGTGGAAGAGGTGCTCCAGGTTGGTGTGGACATTGTACTTGACAGTGCAGAGGTCCAGCGGTGCGTTCCAGGCAGCGATGAAGGGCTTGCGGCCCACCAGGGGCAGTTTGGCAGGCTTCTGGCTGAAGGCGGCATGAAAGAATAGCAGGAGCCAGGAACAGGTGAGGGCGCAGGCCACAGGCACGGCGTGGTGAGGTTGGCCACTTCCAACGGGCACCATGAGCATCCTGGAGCTTGGGTCAATGGGAAGGGCTGTCAAACATCCTGAAGAGAGAAAAGGGAAGAGAGAGAGTGAGTAAGATAGTGAATGATACAGACAGAAGAAGGACAGAGAGTGAAATGGTGTGAGAGAGAGTGAACAATATAGAGGAATGATGGAGAGAGAAAGAGTGGATGAGGAAGAGAGAGAGAGAGAGAGAAAGAGAGGCAGAGTGAGTGAGAGAGAAGGAGAAAGGAAGAGAGAGGACATTAGGGATTATAGATGAGGGGTCATTTTATCATATAGTGTTTCATATAGTGTTTCACAACAATGCTTGTGAAAAAAATGACAATTTTAATTTACGATCTGTAGAAAATATGCGAATAGAAAGGTTCAGAACCTTTGTGAAACATCACAGCACAGTGGGAAAATATATGGCAGCTGGAAATCCAAACTGGATGGTATTCAGACACAGATGGGAGAGGACAAACAAAATATAACTAAAGTTAAATATACTGTGCATAAAATGAATATACTGTTGAAGTTGGATGTTTACATACACCTTAGCCAACTACATTTATACTCCGTTTTTCACAATTCCTGAGATGTAATCCTAGTAAACAAATCCCTGTCTTAGGTCAGTTAGGATCACCACTTGATTTAAAGAAAGTGAAATGTCAGAATAAGAGTAGAGAGAATAACTTATTTCAGCTTTTATTTCTTTCATCACATTTCCAGTGAGTCAGCAGTTTACATACAGTCAATTCGTATTTGGTAGCATTGCCATCAAATTGTTTAACTTGGGTCAAACGTTTCGGATAGCCTTCCACAAACTTCCCACAAGAAGTTCGGTGAATTTTGGCCCATTCCTCCTGACAGAGCTGGTGTAACTGAGTCAGGGTTGTAAGGCCTCCTTGCAAGCACATGATTTTTCAATTCTGCCCTCAAATTGTCTATAGGATTGAGGTCAGGGCCTTGTGATGGCCACTCCAATACCTTGACTTTGTTGTCCTTAAACCATTTTGCCACAGCTTTGGAAGTATGCTTGGGGTCATTGTCCATTCGGAGACCCATTTGTGACCAAGCTTTAACTTCCTGACTGACGTCTTGAGATGTTGCTTCAATATATCCACATAATTTTCCTGCCTCATGATGCCATCTATTTTGTGAAGTGCACTAGTCCCTTCTGCAGCAAAGCACCCCCACAACATGATGCTGCCACCCCCGTGCTTCACGGTTGGGATGTTATTCTTTGGCTTGCAAGCCTCCCTATTATTCCTCCAAACATAACGAGGATCATTATGGCCAAACAATTATATTTTTGTTTCATCAGACCAGAGGACATTTCTCCAAAAAGTACGATCTTGTCCCCATGTGCAGTTGCAAACCGTAGTCTGGCTTTTTTTATGGCAGTTTTGAAGCAGTGACTTCTTCCTTGCTGAGCGGCCATTCATGTTATGTTGATATAGGACTCATTTTACTGTGGATATAGATACTTTTATACCTGTTTCCTCCAGCATCTTCACAAGGTCCTTTGTTGTTGTTCAGGGATTGATTTGCACTTTTCACACCAAAGTATGTTCATCTCTGGGAGACAGAACGCATCTCCTTCCTGAGCGGTGTGACGGCTGCGTAGTCCCATGGTGTTTATACTTGCGTACTATTGTTTGTACAGATGAACGTGGTACCTTCAGGCATTTGGAAATTTATCCCAAGGATGAACCAGTCTTGTGGAGGTCTACCATTTTTTTCTGAGGTCTTGGCTGATTTCTTTTGATTTTCCCATGATGTCAAGTAAAGAGGCACTGAGTTTGAAGGTAAGGCCTTGAAATTCAGTCACAGGTACACCTCCAATGGACTCAAATGATGTCAATTAGCCTATCAGAAGCTTGTAAAGCCATGACGTAATTTTCTGGAATTTTCCAAGCTGTTTACAGGCACAGTCAACTTAGTGTATGTAAACTTCTGACCTACTGGAATTGTGATAGTGAATTATGCGTGAAATAATCTGTCTGTGAACAATTATTGGAAAAATGACTTGTGTCATGCACAAAGTAGATGTCCTAACCGACTTGCCAAAACCATAGTTTATTAACAAGAATTTTGTGGAGTGGTTGAAAAACGAGTTTTAATGACTCCAACCTAAGTGTGTGTAAACTTCCGACTTCAACTGTAGTATGTATGAGCTGGAAGTAGAAGCCTAAGTATTGTTGTCCATTAGTTTACTTCAATTAGGGGAGGGATGGTAGATAAGGGGAAAATAATATAGAAGGAAAATATATTTAAAATATATATATATTTAAAATAATATATATGGGGGATTGGAAATGATGCAGACAATTACATTGATAGAAGTCACAATCTAACTGCAAGATTAAAGCTGATCTACCCCCCCCCCCCCCCCCAAAAAAAAATAACGCTAACATTGACTAAGTGCAACCCGTTTTGAACGGCTAGGATTCAATGCCTTTTGCAGATGTTCTTGTGTACATATGGTATAATAACATAATAAAATGGCCTTTTCCAAGAGGAGGCAAACAACCACAGTTGTATATTGGAAGAAGCGTGTAAGTTTGGCCGACTGTCAAATTGAATGATTTATCTTCCTGCACGGAACCCGCAGACCTATCTGGTAGCAATTAAGATAAGATTTTGTTGATGACTGTGGTTTACATGGAAGCCTACTGACCAACATCAACAACTTCTAAAACTGAACTGTTTTTAAGTATCTGTTCTAGCCAATGACAACTCATCTACAATTTATCCCTGCATACCCCACTTAGAGTTTAAAGATGTTGGAACTTCTGTTGGACCAAGAACTCTGACTGTAAACTCAAATGTGAACTTAAAGTGATTTGTAGGAGACACAGTGAGAAAATATTATTCCATTTCACTGTTCATTTAAAGGGATAGTTCGATTTTGGTAAAATCAGTCAGAACAGTCAGAACTTGTGGATACCATTATTATGTCTCTGTGCAGTATGAAGGAAGTTAGAGGTAGTTTTGCAAGCCAATGCTAACTAGCATTAGCGCATTGTCTGGAAGTCTATGGGTATGTGTTAGCATGCTTCATACTGGACACAGAGACATACAAATGGTATCCACAAGTTCATCTAACTCTGGGGAAGAACATAAAGGGCCTAATTGTCAAAATCCCTACGTATCCCTTAAAGGTAACATGCAGATGTTTTTATCTCACTATCAAATAATTTTTGGATAGCAATTAAGTACCTTACTTTGACTCTTTACTTAGCAAAGAGCAATTTCCCAAGCAAGAATTTTGCTAGGACTCTCTGGGAGTGATCTGAGAGGGGAGTAGAAAACTGAAAAGTAGCTGTTATTGGTAGAGGTTTGTAACGCTCAGGCAGGCCAAAACTCCATCCCCCCAAAACAGGCAGAAATTTCAGGTGGTCTTTTCAAACAGCTCTTACACTAAAAGGGAATTAACATAATTTTCACAATTTTAGAGTATTATTCAAACATTATAGTGTGGAAATATGTGTAAAACACATGAAAATGATTTTTGTTGACTGCCATGGGCCTTTAAAACAGTACATTTCGAAATATGTTTTAACAGCACCTGACATTGCCAGGAGTACTGGGAGAGGAGGATTAAGAAATGCTGAGCTAATCTACAGTACTGTTTTGTTTTGGTTTGAGGTGGATCCTTCCTTGCTGGATGGCTAAAACAACTGAGGGGCTAGGGTCACTCTGTGCTATCTCGTGTAATTCTCCTGTTTATCTGGTGTCCATTGTGATCGTAAGTATGCCCCCTCTTATTCTCCCATCACTCTCTCTCTCTCTCTCCACTCTCGGAGGACCTGAGCCCTAGGACCATTGCTCAGGACTACCTGGCCTGATGACTTCTGGCTGTCCCTGTCCCCAGTCCACCTGGTCATGCTGCTGATCCAGTTTCTGCTGTTCTGCCTCGACTATGGAACCCGGACCTGTTCACCAGACGCGCTAACTTATCCCGGACCAGCTGTTTCGACCCTCCCTCTCCCTCTCTCTCTGCCGCACCTGCTGTCTCAACCTCTTAATGCTCGACTATGAAAAGTCAACTGACATTTACACCTGAGGTACTGATCTGCACCCTCTATAACCACTGTTATTTGACCCTGCTGGTCATCGATCTGGCCTTAATGGCCATGTACTCTTATAATCTCCACTGGGCACAGGCAGAAGAGGACTGGTCACCACTCAGAGCCTTGTTCCTCTCTAGGTTTCTTCCTAGGTTCCTGCCTTTATAGAGAGGTTTTCCTAGCCATGTGCTTCTACATTTGCATTGCTTGCTGTTTGGGGTTTTAGGCTGTGTTTCTGTAAAAGTGACATCTGCTGATGTAAAAAGGGATTTTATAAATACATTGAGAGAGAGAGAAAGAAAGAAAGAAAATGAAAGCAAATAGAAAGAGAGGGTAGAGGAAGAGAGAGTGTGGCGGAGAGAAAGACATACAGTGTAATGCAACACCTCAGGTTGTGCCAGAACCTTTACCCTGCGGTGAACCTTCAGGAAGCAACCCAAACATTGTCAACACAACCTGTCAGTCCTGCAGTGTGTCTGGCTCATCTCTCTGCTTGTGTGGGGGCATAACTCATCCCTCGTCACTATTATCCCAGAGCCAGAGAAGCGCTTTATCCATGAGCCAAAATCCCCTCCGGTATTCAGGTATCTAATTCTCCCCCCAAAGGCCTCTTATTCTCATCTCTATAGGAGGCATTCTTACTGTTCGGTTTTAATTATGTGAAGAGATGATTAAAAAAATAGGCAACCCTAAACAAAATGGATGTTTTATAGGGGTTGTAATGTAATTTAATTCCGCTTGTCTCGCCAGCCTCGCTCCCACCGCTAAACTTTGAAATGTCTCTTTTATGTTCGTCATTAAGTGTGAACATGAACAAAGATGGCAAACATGAAAAGATGGGGTAGAAACCAGCGCTGTCTAAGGCACAGTGACTGACTTGTACTGTGCAGTATTGTAAGGCTGTGTTTAGACAGCCAGACCAATTCTGATCTTTTTTTCAGTAATTGACCAATCACATAATATCTTTTATTTTTCAGATACTGATCTGATTGGTCAAAAGAACAAATAGTGAAAAAATATATCCGAAATTTGGACTGCTTGTCTAAACGCAGCCTACGGGTGAACATTCCAGGTCAGACACAGCCCCTTGACTGACACAAAAACATAACTTTAAAAAATAAAGTTATAGTAATACCTATTACTGGGTAATGAGTGTTTCTCAAGAGCGAAGGAAACCCAACATTATAGGCACAAATTGTCTCCAGCATTGTTCAGCTTGTTTGTGTCCAGTCCTATAGATAAGAGCTATTGGTCAGACACAGCCCGTTGACAGGCACAAAAACATCACTTTAAAAAAAAAACTCCTATTCACACTGCTGTTGTGCCATTAGTTTGAAAGCTGTTTAGTAAAAGCTATTTTGTTCCTTATATATTATGTGGTTTGTGTGAGAGCAATGTCAGAATCTGACGAATCAGAGATATCTCTCACCTGTAGATCCTGTACGGTGACCATCACATCAGCCAATCCTGGGGAGAGGGGGGTGGGGGCAGGGGGTGGGGCACAGGAATTGTGCCCCTCTTCATCTGTCCTACACTCCAGTATTCCTTGACTCTGTCTGACACACAATCCAAACACCACACTTATATAGTGTAAAGGAAGAGAGAGCAAGAGGGAGAGAGAGAGAGAGAAAGAGAGTTAAAGAGAGAGAGAGTTTCCTGTGAGGGAGGAGAAACCACCACTGAGCTCGAACTAGCACCACAACAGAGTGATTAGAGTAGGGAAGGAGAGGGGGGTGGAGGAGGAGGGAGGATAGAATGATGGAGGGAGGGTATAGCCTTAAATAAATTACATTAAAACTGATCTGAATGTGTAAGTCTGATCATCTCTGGCACGTTTTATGCTCGTGTGTGTGTGTGCGTGTGTGTGGCCACATGTGCGCGTGTGCATGTGTGCGTGGCTGAGGGTCTCCCGTCTCCTGGCTCTCATGTGACCAAGTGTGCGTTAATGTAGCAGAACTTTCCAGTCTTTATACCATCTAGTCTACGGCAATGTGCTTTGCAAGTTATACATGCTACTTTTAGTGTGTCATTGATTTGATTCAATGCTATTGCATACCCACACACTCATTTAACTTGGCTTTAACATGAGAGTCCAATGGCTAACCACACTCATTTACTATGAGAAAAAGGCAGACCCCGCCCAAAACATTCAAATGTGCTGTATGTCAATCTACACATTAATTATTTGGCCTGGGTGTCTGTTCAAAATATGCTGGTGAGTTATTTTAACAGACCTCATTTGGCCTGACAGCATGACTCAATAACAATAGACCATTTTACTAATCAAAATGCTTATATCTGAAGCAAAGAAAGTTATTGGCCTTGTAAAACAAAACCTCATTGAAGTAAGATATATTTAATCATTGCTTGTAGATATTATTCACCCCCCTACGTCATACTACTTAATCTTCAGTTTCCATTCCGTTTTTTTGTTTTGTTTGTTCTTTTTGTTGTTTTTGTTGTTTTTGTTGTTTTTACATTTTTTTGTGGTATCCAATTGTTGTCTCATTGCTACAACTCCCATACGGGCTCGGGAGAGACAAAGCTTGAAAGTCATGCGTCCTCCGATACACAACCCAACCAAGCCGCATTGCTTCTTAACACAGCACGCATCCAACCCGGAAGCCAGCCGCACCAATGTGTCAGAGGAAACACTGTGCACCCTTGGTTAGCATGCACTGCGCCCGGCCCGCCACAGGAGTCGCTGGAGGGGCACAATACCGGCCAACCCCTCCCTAACCCGGACGACACTAGGCCAATTGTGCGTCGCCCCACGGACCTCCGGGTCGCGGCCGGTTACAACAGAGCCTGGGCGCGAACCCAGAGTCTCTGGAGGCACAGCTGGCGCTGCAGTACAGCACCCTTAAACACTGTGCCACCCGGGAGGCCTCCATTACATTTTGAATGTTTACAGGGATATCATATTTTGAATATTTCCAGGAAACAAATGTTCCGCTATGTTCACAGACAAAGAAAACGATTGTAAGTTGTGATCCTTTGTAAGTTAAGGCAACCAATGAGAGGCTATGACATAATGTTGACTTCCAATAAGGATATATAACAGGTTGTAGCTGCCAGAGCATTCAGACAGCCAATGGAAGATAGCATTAGCTGTGACTAGCTCGTTGGCTGTAAATAGATGGTTGCAGTAATGAGTGTTTCTCAAGAGCGAAGGAAACCCAACATTATAGGCACAGCATTGTTCAGCTTGTTTGTGTCCAGTCCTGTAGTTAAGAGCTATTATATGCAAAACTCCTAGAAAAAGAATGAATAGAACGGGCTTGGAACCTATCTAACCCTGGCAATTTGAATGGTAAACTCATGGGTACACTCGCAATGGCTTCCTGGTATTGTGATGCAATTGTGATACAACACAGAGTTACGCATAAACAAACGTACAGTCAATAACACAATAGAAAAAGATATGTACAGTGTGTGCAAATGTAGAAGAGTAGGGAGGTAAGGCAATAAATAGGCCATAGAGGTGAAATAATTACAATGTAGTATCAACACTGGAGTGATAGATGTGCAGATGATGATGTGCAAGTAGAGATACTGGGGTACAAAAGACCAAGAGAATAAATAACAATATGGGGATGAGGTAGTTGGGCGTGCTATTTACAGATTGGCTGTGTACAGGCGCAGTGATCTGCTCTGACAGTTGATGCTTGAAGTTAGAGACAGGGATATAAGACTCCAGCTTCAGTGATTTTTGCAATGTGTTCCAGTCATTGGCAGCACAGAACTGTAAGGAAAGGCGGCCAAAAGAAGTGTTGGCTTTGGGGATGACCAGTGAAATAGAACTGCTTTGGTGCGGGCTACGGGTGGGTGTTGCTATGGTTACCAGTGAGATGAGGTAAGGCAGGGCTTTACCTAGCAAAGACTTATAGATGACCTGGAGTCAGTGGGTTTGGCGACGAATATGTAGCAAGGGCCAGCCAATGAGAGCATATAGGTCGCAGTGGTGGGTAGTATATGGGGCTTTGGTGACAAAATGGATGGCACTGAGATAGACTACATCCAGTTTGCTGAGTAGAGTGTTGGAGGCTATTTTGTAAATGGCATCGCTGAAGTCAATGATCGGTAGGATAGTCAGTTTTACGAGGGTATGTTTGGCAGCATGAGTGAAGGAGGCTTTGTTGCGAATTAGGAAGCCAATTCTAGATTTAATTTTGGATTGGAGATGCTTAATGTGAGTCTGGAAGGAGAGTTTACAGTCTAACCAGACACCTAGGTATTTGTAGTTGTCCACATATTCATAAGTCAGAACCGTCCAGAGTGGTGATGCTAGTCGGGCGGCAGGGTGCGGGCAGCAATCGGCTGAAGAGTATGCACTTAGTTTACTTGCATTTAAAAGCAGTTGGGGACCTCGGAACAAGTGTTGTATGGCATTAAAGCTCGTTTGGAGGTTTGTTAGCACAGTGTCCAAAGAAGGGCCAGAAGTATACAGAATGGTGTTGTCTGCGTAGAGGTGGATCATAGAATCACCAGCAGCAAGAGCGACATCATTGATATGTACAGAGACAATTGTTGGCCCAAGAATTGAGCCCTATGGCACCCCTAATAGAGACTGCCAGGGGTCCGGACAACAGGCCCTCCGATTTGACACACTGAACTCTATCCGAGAAGTAGTTGGTGAACCAGGCAAGGCAGTCATTTGAGAAGCCAAGGCTATTGAGTCTGCCGATAAGAATACGGTGATTGACAGAGTCGAAAGCCTTGGCCAGGTCAAGGAAGACGGCTGCACAGTACTGTCTTTTATACTCTTTTCATGCACCCATGACCAGCTTGGAAACCAGATTGCATAGTGGAGAAGGTATGGTGGGATTCAAAATGCTCGGTGATCTGTTTGTTAACTTGGCTTTCAAAGATTTTAGAAGGGCAGGGCAGGATGGATATAGGTCTATAACAGTTTGGGTCTAGAGTGTCTCCCCCTTTGAAGAGTTGGATGACCGCAGCAGCTTTCCAATCTTTGGGGATCTCAGACGATACGAAAGAGAGGTTGAATAGGCTAGTAATAGGGGTTGCAACAATTCCGGCGGATACTTTTAGAAAGAGAGGATCCAGATTGTCTAGTCCAGCTGCAAAATCTGGAGCCCTTGCAGAACATCAGCTGTCTGGATTTGGGTGAAGGAGAAGTGTGTGTGTGGGGGGGGGGGGGGGGGGGGGGGGATTAGCCAGGTGCCAGGTGCCAGGTGGAAAGCATGGCCAGCCGTAGAAAAATGCTTATTATTATTGAAGTAATCGATTATCGTAGATTTATCGGTGGTGACAATGTTTCCTATCCTGAGCAGCTGGGAGGAGGTGCTTTTATTCTTATTATTGATCCTCTGCCATATTCACCAGTCTCCATGCCTCTGTCATATTCAACAGTCTCCAAGCCTCTGTCATATTCACCAGTCTCCATGCCTCTGCCATATTCAACAGTCTCCATGCCTCTGCCATATTCACCAGTCTCCATGCCTCTGCCATATTCACCAGTCTCCATGCCTCTGCCATATTCAACAGTCTCCATGCCTCTGCCATATTCACCAGTCTCCATGCCTCTGCCATATTCACCAGTCTCCATGCCTCTGCCATATTCAACAGTCTCCATGCCTCTGCCATATTCACCAGTCTCCATGCCTCTGCCATATTCACCAGTCTCCATGCCTCTGCCATATTCAACAGTCTCCATGCCTCTGCCATATTCAACAGTCTCCAAGCCTCTGTCATATTCAACAGTATCCAAGCCTCTGCCATATTCAACAGTATCCATGCCTCTGTCATATTCAACAGTCTCCAAGCCTCTGCCATATTCAACAGTCTCCATGCCTCTGTCATATTCAACAGTCTCCAAGCCTCTGTCATATTCAACAGTATCCAAGCCTCTGTCATATTCAACAGTCTCCATGCCTCTGCCATATTCAACAGTCTCCAAGCCTCTGCCATATTCAACAGTCTCCATGCCTCTGCCATATTCAACAGTATCCAAGCCTCTGCCATATTCAACAGTATCCAAGCCTCTGCCATATTCCACAGTATCCAAGCCTCTGCCATATTCCACAGTATCCAAGCCTCTGTCATATTCACCAGTCTCCATGCCTCTGCAATATTCACCAGTCTCCATGCCTCTGCCATATTCAACAGTCTCCATGCCTCTGCCATATTCCACAGTCTCCAAGCCTCTGCCATATTCAACAGTCTCCATGCCTCTGCCATATTCAACAGTCTCCATGCCTCTGCCATATTCAACAGTATCCAAGCCTCTGCCATATTCAACAGTCTCCAAGCCTCTGTCATATTCACCAGTCTCCATGCCTCTGCCATATTCAACAGTGTCCATGCCTCTGCCATATTCACCAGTCTCCATGCCCCTGCCATATTCACCAGTCTCCATGCCTCTGCCATATTCAACAGTCTCCATGCCTCTGCCATATTCACCAGTCTCCATGCCTCTGCCATATTCACCAGTCTCCATGCCTCTGCCATATTCAACAGTCTCCATGCCTCTGCCATATTCACCAGTCTCCATGCCTCTGCCATATTCACCAGTCTCCATGCCTCTGCCATATTCAACAGTCTCCATGCCTCTGCCATATTCACCAGTCTCCATGCCTCTGTCATATTCAACAGTCTCCATGCCTCTGCCATATTCAACATTCTCCATGCCTCTGCCATATTCAACATTCTCCATGCCTCTGTCATATTCAACATTCTCCATGCCTCTGCCATATTCAACATTCTCCATGCCTCTGCCATATTCACCAGTCTCCATGCCTCTGCCATATTCAACAGTCTCCATGCCTCTGCCATATTCAACAGTCTCCATGCCTCTGCCATATTCAACAGTGTCCAAGCCTCTGTCATATTCAACAGTCTCCATGCCTCTGCCATATTCAACATTCTCCATGCCTCTGCCATATTCACCAGTCTCCATGCCTCTGCCATATTCAACAGTATCCAAGCCTCTGCCATATTCAACATTCTCCATGCCTCTGCCATATTCAACAGTCTCCATGCCTCTGCCATATTCACCAGTCTCCATGCCTCTGCCATATTCACCAGTCTCCATGCCTCTGCCATATTCACCAGTCTCCAAGCCTCTGCCATATTCAACAGTCTCCATGCCTCTGCCATATTCAACAGTCTCCATGCCTCTGCCATATTCAACAGTCTCCAAGCCTCTGCCATATTCACCAGTCTCCATGCCTCTGCCATATTCACCAGTCTCCATGCCTCTGCCATATTCAACAGTCTCCAAGCCTCTGTCATATTCAACAGTCTCCATGCCTCTGTCATATTCAACAGTCTCCACGCCTCTGCCATATTCAACAGTCTCCATGCCTCTGTCATATTCAACAGTCTCCAAGCCTCTGTAATATTCAACAGTATCCAAGCCTCTGCCATATTCAACAGTATCCATGCCTCTGTCATATTCAACAGTATCCAAGCCTCTGTCATATTCAACAGTCTCCATGCCTCTGCCATATTCAACAGTCTCCAAGCCTCTGTCATATTCAACATTCTCCATGCCTCTGCCATATTCAACAGTATCCAAGCCTCTGTCATATTCACCAGTCTCCATGCCTCTGCCATATTCAACAGTATCCAAGCCTCTGCCATATTCCACAGTATCCAAGCCTCTGCCATATTCCACAGTATCCAAGCCTCTGTCATATTCACCAGTCTCCATGCCTCTGCCATATTCACCAGTCTCCATGCCTCTGCCATATTCAACAGTCTCCATGCCTCTGCCATATTCCACAGTCTCCAAGCCTCTGCCATATTCAACAGTCTCCATGCCTCTGCCATATTCAACAGTCTCCATGCCTCTGCCATATTCAACAGTATCCAAGCCTCTGCCATATTCAACATTCTCCATGCCCCTGCCATATTCAACAGTATCCAAGCCTCTGCCATATTCAACAGTCTCCATGCCTCTGCCATATTCAACAGTCTCCATGCCTCTGCCATATTCAACATTCTCCATGCCTCTGCCATATTCACCAGTCTCCATGCCTCTGCCATATTCAACAGTATCCAAGCCTCTGCCATATTCAACAGTATCCAAGCCTCTGCCATATTCAACATTCTCCATGCCTCTGCCATATTCAACAGTCTCCATGCCTCTGCCATATTCACCAGTCTCCATGCCTCTGCCATATTCACCAGTCTCCATGCCTCTGCCATATTCACCAGTCTCCATGCCTCTGCCATATTCAACAGTCTCCATGCCTCTGCCATATTCAACAGTCTCCAAGCCTCTGCCATATTCACCAGTCTCCATGCCTCTGCCATATTCAACAGTATCCAAGCCTCTGCCATATTCCACAGTATCCAAGCCTCTGCCATATTCAACAGTCTCCATGCCTCTGCCATATTCAACAGTATCCAAGCCTCTGTCATATTCACCAGTCTCCATGCCTCTGCCATATTCACCAGTCTCCATGCCTCTGCCATATTCAACAGTCTCCAAGCCTCTGTCATATTCAACATTCTCCATGCCTCTGTCATATTCAACAGTCTCCAAGCCTCTGCCATATTCAACAGTCTCCATGCCTCTGTCATATTCAACAGTCTCCAAGCCTCTGTCATATTCAACAGTATCCAAGCCTCTGCCATATTCAACAGTATCCATGCCTCTGTCATATTCAACAGTCTCCATGCCTCTGCCATATTCAACATTCTCCATGCCTCTGTCATATTCAACATTCTCCATGCCTCTGCCATATTCACCAGTATCCATGCCTCTGCCATATTCACCAGTCTCCATGCCTCTGCCATATTCAACAGTCTCCAAGCCTCTGCCATATTCAACAGTCTCCATGCCTCTGTCATATTCAACAGTCTCCAAGCCTCTGTCATATTCAACAGTATCCAAGCCTCTGTCATATTCAACAGTCTCCATGCCTCTGCCATATTCAACAGTCTCCAAGCCTCTGTCATATTCAACATTCTCCATGCCTCTGCCATATTCAACAGTATCCAAGCCTCTGTCATATTCACCAGTCTCCATGCCTCTGCCATATTCAACAGTATCCAAGCCTCTGCCATATTCCACAGTATCCAAGCCTCTGCCATATTCCACAGTATCCAAGCCTCTGTCATATTCACCAGTCTCCATGCCTCTGCCATATTCAACAGTATCCAAGCCTCTGTCATATTCAACAGTCTCCATGCCTCTGCCATATTCAACAGTCTCCAAGCCTCTGTCATATTCAACATTCTCCATGCCTCTGCCATATTCAACAGTATCCAAGCCTCTGTCATATTCACCAGTCTCCATGCCTCTGCCATATTCAACAGTATCCAAGCCTCTGCCATATTCCACAGTATCCAAGCCTCTGCCATATTCCACAGTATCCAAGCCTCTGTCATATTCACCAGTCTCCATGCCTCTGCCATATTCACCAGTCTCCATGCCTCTGCCATATTCAACAGTCTCCATGCCTCTGCCATATTCCACAGTCTCCAAGCCTCTGCCATATTCAACAGTCTCCATGCCTCTGCCATATTCAACAGTCTCCATGCCTCTGCCATATTCAACAGTATCCAAGCCTCTGCCATATTCAACAGTATCCAAGCCTCTGCCATATTCAACAGTCTCCATGCCTCTGCCATATTCACCAGTCTCCATGCCTCTGCCATATTCAACAGTCTCCATGCCTCTGCCATATTCAACAGTCTCCATGCCTCTGCCATATTCACCAGTCTCCATGCCTCTGTCATATTCAACAGTCTCCATGCCTCTGCCATATTCAACATTCTCCATGCCTCTGCCATATTCAACATTCTCCATGCCTCTGTCATATTCAACATTCTCCATGCCTCTGCCATATTCAACATTCTCCATGCCTCTGCCATATTCACCAGTCTCCATGCCTCTGCCATATTCAACAGTCTCCATGCCTCTGCCATATTCAACAGTCTCCATGCCTCTGCCATATTCAACAGTGTCCAAGCCTCTGTCATATTCAACAGTCTCCATGCCTCTGCCATATTCAACATTCTCCATGCCTCTGCCATATTCACCAGTCTCCATGCCTCTGCCATATTCAACAGTATCCAAGCCTCTGCCATATTCAACAGTATCCAAGCCTCTGCCATATTCAACATTCTCCATGCCTCTGCCATATTCAACAGTCTCCATGCCTCTGCCATATTCACCAGTCTCCATGCCTCTGCCATATTCACCAGTCTCCATGCCTCTGCCATATTCACCAGTCTCCAAGCCTCTGCCATATTCAACAGTCTCCATGCCTCTGCCATATTCAACAGTCTCCATGCCTCTGCCATATTCAACAGTCTCCAAGCCTCTGCCATATTCACCAGTCTCCATGCCTCTGCCATATTCACCAGTCTCCATGCCTCTGCCATATTCAACAGTCTCCAAGCCTCTGTCATATTCAACATTCTCCATGCCTCTGTCATATTCAACAGTCTCCAAGCCTCTGCCATATTCAACAGTCTCCATGCCTCTGTCATATTCAACAGTCTCCAAGCCTCTGTCATATTCAACAGTATCCAAGCCTCTGCCATATTCAACAGTATCCATGCCTCTGTCATATTCAACAGTATCCAAGCCTCTGTCATATTCAACAGTCTCCAAGCCTCTGCCATATTCAACAGTCTCCAAGCCTCTGTCATATTCAACATTCTCCATGCCTCTGCCATATTCAACAGTATCCAAGCCTCTGTCATATTCACCAGTCTCCATGCCTCTGCCATATTCAACAGTCTCCATGCCTCTGCCATATTCACCAGTCTCCATGCCTCTGCCATATTCACCAGTCTCCATGCCTCTGCCATATTCAACAGTATCCAAGCCTCTGCCATATTCACCAGTCTCCATGCCTCTGCCATATTCACCAGTCTCCATGCCTCTGCCATATTCACCATTCTCCATGCCTCTGCCATATTCACCAGTCTCCATGCCTCTGCCATATTCACCAGTCTCCATGCCTCTGCAATATTCACCAGTCTCCATGCCTCTGCCATATTCAACAGTGTCCATGCCTCTGCCATATTCACCAGTCTCCATGCCTCTGTCATATTCACCAGTCTCCAAGCCTCTGCCATATTCACCAGTCTCCATGCCTCTGCCATATTCAACAGTCTCCATGCCTCTGCCATATTCAACAGTCTCCATGCCTCTGCCATATTCACCAGTCTCCATGCCTCTGTCATATTCACCAGTCTCCAATTCTCTGCCATATTCACCAGTCTCCATGCCTCTGCCATATTCAACAGTCTCCATGCCTCTGCCATATTCACCAGTCTCCAAGCCTCTGCCATATTCAACAGTCTCCATGCCTCTGCCATATTCAACAGTCTCCATGCCTCTGCCATATTCACCAGTCTCCATGCCTCTGCCATATTCAACAGTCTCCATGCCTCTGCCATATTCAACAGTCTCCATGCCTCTGCCATATTCAACAGTGTCCATGCCTCTGCCATATTCAACAGTCTCCAAGCCTCTGTCATATTCAACAGTCTCCATGCCTCTACCATATTCAACAGTCTCCAAGCCTCTGCCATATTCAACATTCTCCATGCCTCTGTCATATTCAACAGTCTCCATGCCTCTGTCATATTCAACATTCTCCAAGCCTCTGCCATATTCAACAGTCTCCAAGCCTCTGCCATATTCAACAGTCTCCATGCCTCTGCCATCTCGTTGTTTCGAATAAAAACAGTTAGCAAATAATCCAAATAGCTAACTTCTCAGTTCAGTTGGTAAAATAACTAACTTGCCAGTCTTGCACTGAGTAAACTGTCTTGACACGCTCTCTTGTCAAATGCATCCACTCTGGTGCTAAAAACACAGATAATGAATCTGTATATCTATCCTGTTTGAATGATATTCCAAATATTCGTGGGGGTTGTTTTTGAGTATCCAAAGGAGTGTAATTACTGGTGCCACCCGTCTTGCATTACATCAGAGCTGGAGCTCAATTGAGCTGAACATGATCCTGACTGTCAAGTCTGACTCAACTCAAAGCCAACTCAGAGTACAACTTTCCTTTCTCTCTACTACTCAACACTTCTACATGATGAACCTGCATCTAACACAGAACAGATGGTGGAGGTCTATTAGAAATTGGAGATTTGATGTGAACACACACACACCCTGTTTTCTAATTGTTCACGTGAATGTTAGTTTTGTATCAAATTCTCCTTTCATGCTACGCCCGCTAGGGACCATGGGACCACACCCCACCCCACCGTCCTCCATCGTATACACCCCCATTTCCCAGTGCCCCAGCCAACAGACATCCCTTGCGTGCAGTCAGTTTGGAGACAAGCGTCTTCCCAACAAGCGAGAGTCTGGGGGTGGGTGGTGGTTATGAACATTTCAGAGAAAACCACATTCTCACATTCGGAGGGGTGGGATGGTTCTTTTGGCCTGGTGTTGAGATACTTGCTCCAGCCTCTAGATTCACTTTACAACCACCTTGGATGAAAGCCTGTCTCTTGACATTGGAGCCCCTAGCTCACTTTTTCACTCGACAACTCTCTCTTTTTCTGGTTGGAAAATGTACTTGTGCATTGAAGATGTTATTTGAACTGAATTTCCATGTTTGTGTGAACATATGGCATGTGTTATGATTATGTCTATGGTTTCACCATCATGGAATTGGGCTCCAGATACAGTGTCTAGGTATAAGGAAAATGAGCATCTCTCGCAATGTCTTGGTGTCCAACTGGTTATAGTATGTATCCTGTACCTGAATACGTCACCCCAGTAAATAATTTTTTACCATTCAACGAACAGTTGGCTGATGAAAGGTTATGTCGACCCTCTGATCAATTGAGTGAATGTCACCATGATGTCACAATAACAGATGTTACGCATACCTTTCACCTTTAAGGGCTGAGCCTCAAGAAAAAGGGTTCCAAAAAGGGTTCTTCTGACCCCTTCCTGGTTCCAGTTAGAACTCTTTCTGGTTCCAGGTAGAACTATTTTGGGTTCCACCCTCTATGGAAAGGGTTTGACATGGAACTGTTTTAGGTTGTAGAATGCACCTTTTTCTCTTAGAGAGTAGGAAATAGTGGGGTTGAGAACACCCAGACTCATCCAGATTCAGTGCGGTTGAGAAAATCCAGACCCATCCAGATTCTGTGGAGTTGAGAACACCCAGATTCAGTGGAGTTGAGAACACCCAGATTCAGTGGGGTTGAGAACACCCAGACTCATCCAGATTCAGTGGAGTTGAGAACACCCAGACTCATCCAGATTCTGTGGAGTTGAGAACACCCAGATTCAGTGGAGTTGAGAACACCCAGATTCAGTGGGGTTGAGAACACCCAGACTCATCCAGATTCAGTGGAGTTGAGAACACCGAGACTCATCCAGATTCAGTGGGGTTGAGAACACCCAGACTCATCCAGATTCAGTGGGGTTGAGAACACCCAGACCCATCCAGATTCAGTGCAGTTGAGAACACCCAGACCCATCCAGATTCAGTGCGGTTGAGAACACCCAGATTCAGTGGGGTTGAGAACACCCAGATTCAGTGCGGTTGAGAACACCCAGATTCATCCAGCTTCAGTGGGGTTGAGAACACCCACACTCATCCAGATTCAGTGCGGTTGAGAACACCCATACTCATCCAGCTTCAGTGGGGTTGAGAACACCCACACTCATCCAGATTCAGTGCGGTTGAGAACACCCATACTCATCCAGATTCAGTGGGGTTGAGAACACCCACACTCATCCAGATTCAGTGCGGTTGAGAACACCCATACTCATCCAGCTTCAGTGGGGTTGAGAACACCCATACTCATCCAGATTCAGTGGGGTTGAGAACACCCAGACTCATCCAGGTTCAGTGGGGTTGAGAACACCCATACTCATCCAGCTTCAGTGGGGTTGAGAACACCCAGACCCATCCAGATTCAGTGCGGTTGAGAACACCCAGACTCATCCAGATTCAGTGGAGTTGAGAACACCCAGATTCAGTGGAGTTGAGAACACCCAGATTCAGTGGGGTTGAGAACACCCAGACTCATCCAGATACAGTGGAGTTGAGAACACCCATACTCATCCAGATTCAGTGGGGTTGAGAACACCCAGACCCATCCAGATACAGTGGGGTTGAGAACACCCATACTCATCCAGATTCAGTGGGGTTGAGAACACCCAGACCCATCCAGATTCAGTGCAGTTGAGAACACCCAGACCCATCCAGATTCAGTGGAGTTGAGAACACCCACACTCATCCAGATTCAGTGCGGTTGAGAACACCCAGACTCATCCAGATTCAGTGCGGTTGAGAACACCCAGACTCATCCAGATTCAGTGGAGTTGAGAACACCCAGATTCAGTGGAGTTGAGAACACCCAGATTCAGTGGGGTTGAGAACACCCAGACTCATCCAGATACAGTGGAGTTGAGAACACCCATACTCATCCAGATTCAGTGGGGTTGAGAACACCCAGACCCATCCAGATTCAGTGCGGTTGAGAACACCCAGACTCATCCAGATTCAGTGGAGTTGAGAACACCCAGATTCAGTGGAGTTGAGAACACCCAGATTCAGTGGAGTTGAGAACACCCATACTCATCCAGATTCAGTGGGGTTGAGAACACCCAGACCCATCCAGATTCAGTGCGGTTGAGAACACCCAGACTCATCCAGATTCAGTGGAGTTGAGAACACCCAGATTCAGTGGAGTTGAGAACACCCATACTCATCCAGATTCAGTGGAGTTGAGAACACCCAGACCCATCCAGATTCAGTGGGGTTGAGAACACCCAGACCCATCCAGATTCAGTGCGGTTGAGAACACCCATACTCATCCAGATTCAGTGGGGTTGAGAACACCCAGACACGTTTTGTTGTGTTACAGCCTGAATTCAAAATGGATTAAGTATTTTTTTTGCCTCACCTATCTACAAACAATATGACAAAGTAAAAACATGCTTTTAGAAATGTTAGTAAATTTATTGAAAATGATTTACATAACTATGTACATCCCTGAGTCAATACTTTGTAGAATTGGCAGAAATTAAAGCTGTGAGTCTTTTTGGGTAAGTCTTTCCACACCTGGATTGTACAACATTTGCCCTTTATTATTTTCAGAATTCTTCAAGCTCTGTCAAATTGGTTGTTGACCATTGGTAGAAAGCCATTTTTAGGTCTTGCCATAGATTTTCAAGTAGATTTAAATAAGTCAAAACTGTAACTCGGCCACTGTGTTCTTGGTAAGCAACTCCAGTGTATATTTTGACTTGTAGTTTATTGTCCTGCTGGAAGGTGAATTCATTTCCCAGAGTCTGATGGAAAGCAGACAACCAGGTTTACCTCTGGGATTTTGCCTGTGCTTAGCTCCATTCGGTTTATTTTTTATCCCGAAAAACTCCCCAGTCCTTAACGATTACAAGCGTACCCATAACATGATGCAGCCACCACTATGCTTGAAAATATGGAGAGAGGTACTCAGTTATGTGTTGAATTGGATTTGGCCCAAAATAATACTTTGTATTCAGGACAAAAAGTGAATTGCTTTGCCAGATTTTTTTGCAGTATTTCTTTAGTGCCTTGTCGCAAACAGGATGCATGTTTTGGAATATTTGTATTATTCTGTACACCTTTCCTTCTTTTCAGTCTGTCATTTAGGTTAGTATTGTGGAGTAACTACAATGTTGTTGATCCATCCTCAGTTTTCTTCATATCGCAGCGATTAAATTCTGCAACTGTTTTAAAGTCACCATTGGCCTCATGGTGAAATCCCTGAGCGGTTTCCTTCCTCTCCGGCAACTGAGTTATGAAGGATGCCTGTATCTTTGTTGTGACTGGGTGTATTGATACACCATCCAAAGTGTCATTAATAACTTCACCATGCTTAAAGGCATATTCAATGTCAGCCTTTTATTTTTTGCCCATCTACTGTACCAATAGGTGCCCTTCTTTGCGAGGAATTGGGAAACCGCCCTGGTCTTTGTGGTTCAATCTTTGTTTGAAATTCACTGCTCGTCTGAGGGACCTTACAGATAATTGTATGTGTGGGGTACAGAGATGAGGTAGTCATTCAAAAATCATGTTAAACACTATTATTACACACAGAGTGAGTCCATGCAACTTATTATGTGACTTGTTGAGCACATTTTTACTCCTGAACTTATTTTGACTTGCAATAACAAAGGGGTTGAATACTTACTGACTCAAGACATTTCAGCATTTCATTTTTTATGAATTTGTAAAAATGTAGAAAAACATAATTCCACTTTGACATTATAGGGTATTGTGTGTAGGTCAGTGACCAACGAATCTAAATGTAATCCATTTTAAATTTAGGTTGTAACACAACAACATTTTTAAAAAGTCAAGGGGTGGGAACACTTTCTAAAGGCACTGTAACTTACTAGTTGAACTACATGTACTGTAGGTAGCCTAGTTGTTAAGAGTGTTCGGCTAGGAACTGAAAGGTTGCTGGTTCAAATCCCCGAGCCGGCTATGTAAAAAAATCTGTTGATGTACCCTTATCCAGAGCAATTAGGGTTAAGTGCCTTGCTTAAGAGTGTCTGCTAAATGACAGAGATGTAAGATGTACTCCCAACACTGGTAATGAGGATGTGTCAGTCTTTAGCACTAAATGCTGGTCTTTAAGGGAGATAGTAAATTATAAAGTCAACTATAGATCTGAGTAGGTGACAATTAGCAATGACGGATGTGTGGTGTGAGATGTGCCTCTTGTTTTTCTGAGAGTGCAAACATTTCCAGCGTGGCATAAGCCTATGTTACAGTTATGCTGTGTTGTGAATCTACAGTCAATGTATGCTGCAAAAGCTTGACATCCATTGAGTTTTGAAAAGTTTTATGTGAAACGATTAGTCATGAAACATTCCAACGGTCGGTGCGGACGAGTTGCAAACTGTTCTTATTGTGCCGAGTGGTGTCAGTTTTCCCCTTGTTATATTATTGTTGGTAGAGTCACTTGAATTTATAATTGTAAGTTACTCTGCAATTGCCCAAAACTGTCCTGTCCGTCTCTTGTTTCTGAAAACCACCTAGGTTCAAATATTTTTTTTTTAAATTTAAAAAATTGGGTGGGGGGGATGCTGCGCTTTATTGAGCTTGCCTGGCACGATGTAACCAAAACATAGTCCCAAAAGCGCAAACAAAGCCCATCTATTACAGGCAAGCTCAGTCAAAAACAAATAATATTTTAACCCCCATTACATGTGTAATGTTACTATGACTTTCTCATTGTGCTCTTGGACTGTGTTTGGGTGGGAAATGGGCATTGTTTACCTCCTCAATCACTTGAAATACTGCAGCATGGGTCCAGTGATTACAATAATACTCCATTTCTTTTGTTTCTGGCACACTATTATTCAATTCCAATACTTTACCGCCTCTGTTTTTCATTTCTGAGCTATTTTTACCAACAAGTGTGAATGTAAGAGGCTATAATGGAAAATAAATGTTTCTCTTTCTATTTGTTCTGAATTGAATTCCAAAATATTTTTTTGCAGAGACTTATAGCATAACATCTGAACTGCTACTATTTGATCAGATTAAATACTTTGTTTATCCTCAACAATTAAATAGTGTATCTTTTACAATCAATTAATGATAAGTAGTTAATTTATTACCTTACTGAGAGTCAAGTTACGTGCTTTGTTTACGTCTGGACTTAAGTTAATGACGTATTTTTCGGGAAAGGGGGTCTTCAGAAGTACAGGAAGAATTGCCTTGTCTCTGGCTCCAGGGGTTTAGGGAGCAGGAGCGACATCAGCTGCATGGAGACATCATGTTGCATCTGAAGTTGTTGGTGTTTAGGCCTTGTAAAGTATTTGTGTAAGAAGGGGCCTAAGATGTTTACCTCTGCAGTCTCCTTCTCTCCTCTAATTATCTCAAACAGATGAGCCTGATAGTCAGACCACAGAAATGAGAGACCAACAGATAAACAGACGGCTTACAATAGAAAGTCCATGTCAGAAATGTCAATTTCCTCAACTAGTGCTGTGCAAGCGCACACACACACAATAAATTGTCACCCAGTTTGCTTAGTATTGAGACACCCTCCTCTTTAATAAAACAGGGTTTATGTGTTTTGTTGATCAATGAAAATATCAGGACTCATGTTGGCAATATTATGACCTTAAGTTAGTTCCCTAAGCTGCCAATAACCATAATCCTTTAACAGTGCTGAACACAAACACATGTCAAACTCGTTCACAAACTCTTCTTATGGACATGGGTCAATCATTTTGTATTTTAAACCATGAACAAGAACCAATATATTGCTAAAATTCTTTGACAGACACAAGTGCTCAATTAAATTGAAATATTACCCTTTATGTTTTTGTAATTTCTCCTCATGGTGCATCACAAGTTTTAGGTTCTGGCGGTGGCGCTGGCAACTCGGATAGCTGTTTTAATTGAATATTGTCCTGGATCTGGACAATCAACTACACCTTGATGTTTACGGGCAACAGCAAAACAATATCTGAGTAAAAACCAGTGTATGACATTTGACCCAGTCAGCTGGGTGAATGGTAGTTTTGGAAAGGAGAGGTGGAGGGAGAAAATTGTTAGAGAGATTGCTTCATGCTTAGTTTGTTCTAAGCAGACTATTACAGTGGCTAGGCTTCAGTTGTATCCCTCCGAATCCAGTTTGGTATGAGTATAGTGGTGAGGATGATGATGGTGATGATCAAAAGATCACAAACTCATTGTATGACATGTTCCTGTAAAAACAAACTCACGCGTGCACACACACACATTATTCCTTTAAAGTATCCCAAATGTGTATGGGGTTATGGTCCTCATGCCCTTCATGTTGGGCGTTTCTTTCCTGTCTTTCCCCCTGTGGGTCTGTCTGCTTGTATTGGATGTGATCGTCACACATCAGAAAGTCAAGGAGGAATTATATAGTCTACAGATGCTGTAGCGCATTCCTGTTACTGGATCTGTCTGCAGTCAAAAGCACAACTGCTGCTCTTGAACCTCTTATAGTGGATGTTCAGAATGTTCAGTACTGTTTTATGATTGTTTCAAGACTTATAAATCAACAGAGACTTAAAGGGGAATGGAAACACTTTTCAGGAAGTGAAGCTGAGCAAAGTGATGCACTCAATCCACCAATAGAGGCTGCTGAAGGGAGGACGGGTCAAAATAATAGCTGGAATGGAGTAAATGGAATGGCATCAGACACATGTGTTTGATACCATTCCATTCACTCCATTCCAGCCATAACACTCCATTCCAGCAAAAATTATGAGCCGTTTTCAACTCAGCAGCCTCCACTGCAATCCACTAATACTTAACATGTGCTTGTAACTAAGGACAATCTGTACATATACAGTTGAAGTCAGAAGTTTACACACACTTAGGTTACACACATTTCTTTTCAGTTTTGGCAAGTTGGTTAGGACACCTACTTTGTGCATGACACAAGTATATTTTCCAACAATTGTTTACAAACAGATTATTTCACTTATAATTCACTGTGTCACATTTCCAGTAGGTCAGAAGTTTACATACACTAAGTTGACTGTGCCTTTAAACAGCTTGGAATATTTCAGAAAATTATGTCATGTCTTTACAAGCTTCTGATAGGCTAATTGGCATAATTTGAGTCAATTGGAGGTGTAGCTGTGGATGTATTTCAAGGCCTACCTTCAAACTCAGTGCCTCTTTGCTTGACATTATTGGAAAATCTAAAGAAATCAGCTAAGACCTCAGAAAAAAAATGGTATACCTCAACAAGTCTGGTTCATCTTTGGGAGCAATTTCCAAACACCTGAAGGTACCACGATCATCTGTACAAACAATAGTACGCATGTATAAACGACACGGAACCACGCAGCCGTCATACCGCTCAGGAGTTCTGTCTCCTAGAGATGAACGTGCTTTGGTGGGAAAAGTGCAAATCAATCCCAGAACAACAGCAAAGGACCTTGTGAAGATGCTGGAGGAAACAGGTATAAAAGTATCTATATCCACAGTAAAACAAGTCCTATATCGACATAACCTGAAAGGCCGCTCAGCAAGGAAGAAGCCACTGCTCCAAAACCTCCATAAAAAAGCCAGACTACGATTTGCAACTACACATGGGAACAAAGATCGTACTTTTTGGAGAAATGTCCTCTGGTCTGATGAATCAAAAATATAACTTTTTGGCCATAATGATCATCGTTATGTTTGGGGGAAAAGGGGGGATCCTTGCAAGCCAAAGAACACCATCCCAACTGTATAGCACGGAGGTCTGGTGCTGGTGCACTTCACAAAATAGATGGCATCATGAAGAGGGAAACATCTCAAGACATTAGTCAGGAAGTTAAAGCTTGGTCTCAAAAGCTTGGTCGCAAAAAAGTTGTGACAACAAAGTCAATGTATTGGAGTGGCCATCACAAAGCCCTGACCTCAATCCTATGGAAAATGTGTGGGCAGAACTGATAAAGCGTGTGTGAGCAAGGTTGCATACAAACCTGAATCAGTTACACCAGCTCTGTGTCACGCCTTGACTTTAGTTCCTTTTTTATGTCTCTATTTTGGTTTGGTCGGGGTGTGACTTGGGGTGTGCATTCTATGTGGTTTTCTATGTTTTCTTTTCTATGTGTTTGGCCTGGTATGGTTCCCAATCAGAGGCAGCTGTCTATCGTTGTCTTTGATTGAGAATCATACTTAGGTAGCCTTTTCCCACCTGGTGTTTGTGGGTAGTTGTTTCCTGTTTTGTGTTTTCACCTTTCAGGACTTTTTCGAAATCATTTCTTACTTTCACTTTGTGATTAAGTATTTTTGTGTTCTGTTATAATAAATAATCATGTTCACTTACCACGCTGCGTTTTGGTCCGATCCTTCCTACTCCTCATCCGATGAAGACGAAGATCGTTACACTCTGTCAGGAGGAACGGGCCAAAATTCACCCAACTTATTGTGGGAAGCTTGTGGAAGGCTACCCGAAATGTTTGACCCAAGTTCAACAATTTAAAGGCAATGCTACCAAATACGAATTGAGTGTATGTTAACGTCTGACCCATTGGGAATGTGATGAAACAAATAACAGCTGAAATAGATCATTCTCTACTATTATTCTGACATTTCACATTCTTAAAAAAAGTGGTGATCCTAACTGACCTAAAACAGGGAGTTGTTACTAGGATTGAATGTCAGTAATTGTGAAAAACTGAGTTTAAATGTATTTGGCTAAGGTGTATGTTAACTTCCGACTTCAACTGTATGTATTTTTGGTTAGCGAGGTATGGGTAGCGTCATCTTGAAATGCCATAGTATTGACTGACAAGTGTTCTTTCCTAACAACAGCAGTCAAGCACCCCAGACACTGACCATTTTTCTCGCCCTAGCAGAACTGGTTGGCTGTTTTTATGTTATCCAGAGCGTTAAGGACTGCAACTGTGTAGCTGGCTAAATGTATCCTTTTTTTGACAATGTTTACTGACACCGGCCATGTTCAGTGGGTGTTGAACATGAACATTTGTCAGTTATTCTGCACTCAGGCACACTCAGATGAGAGTGCTCTTAAATCGGAGTAGATAGCCAGAGTAAATTTACCAGCTACGTCTATCCACCGTTGTCGCAGTGACATTTTATTGAAAGGGTGACTTGCATAGTGTAGTCTTTTGTTAAGACATGTAGCTAGCTAGCTAGGTAAACAATGAACCATAATCCCAACTCATGACGTTACTAGCCTGAATGAATCTGCAGGTAGCTAACCAACCAGGTTCAATGTTAGCTATCTGACATTAGGCTATAACTAGCAAAGCAAATTGCTCTGAGAACAGAATAATACGATTATATACGTCATGTTAGCTAGCGAGCTAGCCAGTTAACTTTGAAATTAAAACAACTTTGTCAAAATTAGAAACGTGCAATATCTGAAAATGTAGCTAGCTAGACTATTTTACCCCATATACATCATGGATGGATGCTTCTCGCGGTCGCGGATGCCATCGTTGCCCTTAGCTTGAAGATGTAGTCCAGAGACAGGTGTTTTCTCCATCTCCTTAGCTATCATAATCTAATTCCACTGATTTCAAAACTCGGTCCTCCAGAAAGTGGAGAGCAACACTTATGCAGTTCTACTACGCAATATATTTGAAAGAAAGCCGCGTTCGACAGGATTACCTACTGACCAGGTCAAATAGACAGAATGTCATGTACTGTCATGTTGTCTTGTCTCTGTCCTTTCCCTTCACCCTGTCTCCCTCTGCTGGTCGTGTCAGGTTACCTTTTCTCCCCCGCTTTCCCCCAGCTGTCCCTTGTCTCCTCTAACTACCCATTCACCCCGTTCCCCACCTGTTTCCTTTTTTCCCTCTGATTAGGTCCCTATATCTCTCTCTGTTTCTGCTCCTGTCCTTGTCGGATTCTTGTTTGTTTGTTTGTGTCATTCATGCCTGAACCAGACCATCGTCGTGTTCCTGTAACCTTGTCCTGTCCTGTCGGAATCTGCCTGTCCGTCTGAGCCTACGTTTTGTTTTGTAATTAAAGATACTCTGTTTTGTTAATTCGCTTTTGGGTCCTCATTCACGCACCTTAACAGAAGAATCCGACCAAGAATGGACCCAGCGACTTCGGATCCTCTCCACTCAGCCGTCGAGATCCAGGGAGCGATGCTAGGCAGACACGAGCAGGAATTGTCTGCTGCTCGACATGCCGTTGAGACCCTGGCCACCCAAGTCTCCAACCTCACAGAACAGGTTCACCATCTCCGCCTCGATCCACCGGCCACTTCCAGGGCTTTCGAATCTCCGGAGCCCAGAATCAATAACCCGCCGTGTTACTCTGGGGAGCCCACTGAATGCCGCTCGTTCCTCACCCAGTGTGATATTGTGTTTTCTCTCCAGCCCAACACTTACGCCAGGAGCACTGCTCGTGTCGCCTACGTCATATCTCTCCTTACTGGACGGGCTCGTGAGTGGGGCACGGCAATCTGGGAGGCAAGGGCTGAGTGTACTAACCAGTATCAGGACTTTAAGGAGGAGATGATACGGGTTTTTGATCGATCTGTTTTTGGGGAGGAGGCTTCCAGGGCCCTGTCTTCCCTATGTCAAGGCAATCGATCCATAACAGACTACTCTATTGAGTTTCGCACTCTTGCTGCCTCCAGTGGCTGGAACGAGCCGGCTTTGCTCGCTCGTCTTCTGGAGGGTCTCCGCGCAGAGGTAAAGGATGAGATTCTCTCCCGGGAGGTTCCTTCCAGCGTGGATTCCTTGATTGAACTCGCTATTCGCATTGAGCGACGGGTTGATCTTCGTCACCGAGCTCGTGGAAAGGAGCTCGCGTTCTCCGTTGCCCCCCTCTCCGCATCACTACCATCTTCCTCTGCCGGCTCGGGAGCTGAGCCTATGCAGCTGGGAGGTATCCGCATCTCGACTAAGGAGAGGGAACGGAGAATCACCAACCGCCTCTGTCTCTATTGCGGTTCTGCTGGTCATTTTGTCACTTCATGTCCAGTAAAAGCCAGAGCTCATCAGTAAGCGGAGGGCTACTGGTGAGCGCTACTACTCCTGTCTCTCCTTCAAGATCCTGCACTACCTTGTCGGTCCATCTACGCTGGACCGGTTCGTCAGCTTCCTGCAGTGCCTTAATAGACTCTGGGGCGGAGGGCTGTTTTATGGACGAGACCTGGGCTCGGGAACATGACATTCCTCTCAGACAGTTAAGGGAGTCCACGGCCTTGTTCGCCCTGGATGGTAGTCCTCTCCCCAGGATTCAGCGTGAGACGCTACCTTTAACCCTCACTGTTTCTGGTAATCATAGCGAAACCATTTCTTTTTTGATTTTTCGTTCACCTTTTACACCTGTTGTTTTGGGCCATCCCTGGCTAGTTTGTCATAATCCTTCCATTAATTGGTCTAGTAATTCTATCCTCTCCTGGAACGTCTCTTGTCATGTGAAATGTTTAATGTCTGCTATCCCTCCTGTTTCCTCTGTTTCTTCTTCACAGGAGGAGCCTGGTGATTTGACAGGGGTGCCGGAGGAATATCACGATCTGCGCACGGTGTTCAGTCGGTCCAGGGCCACCTCTCTTCCTCCACACCGGTCGTATGATTGTAGTATTGATCTCCTTCCGGGAACCACTCCCCCCCGGGGTAGACTATACTCTCTGTCGGCTCCCGAACGTAAGGCTCTCGAGGATTATTTGTCTGTAGCTCTTGACGCCGGTACCATAGTCCCCTCCTCCTCTCCCGCCGGAGCGGGGTTTTTTTTTGTCAAGAAGAAGGACGGGTCTCTGCGCCCCTGCATAGATTATCGAGGGCTGAATGACATAACAGTTAAGAATCGTTATCCGCTTCCTCTTATGTCTTCAGCCTTCGAGATCCTGCAGGGAGCCAGGTTTTTCACTAAGTTGGACCTTCGTAACGCTTACCATCTCGTGCGCATCAGGGAGGGGGACGAGTGGAAGACGGCGTTTAACACTCCGTTAGGGCACTTTGAATACCGGGTTCTTCCTTTCGGCCTCGCTAACGCTCCAGCTGTCTTTCAGGCATTAGTCAATGATGTCCTGAGAGACATGCTGAACATCTTTGTTTTCGTTTACCTTGACGATATCCTGATTTTTTCACCGTCACTCCAGATTCATCTTCAGCACGTTCGACGTGTCCTCCAGCGCCTTTTAGAGAATTGTCTTTTTGTGAAGGCTGAGAAGTGCACTTTTCATGCCTCCTCCGTCACATTTCTCGGTTCTGTTATTTCCGCTGAAGGCATTAAGATGGATCCCGCTAAGGTCCAAGCTGTCATTGATTGGCCCGCTCCTAAGTCACGCGTCGAGCTGCAGCGCTTTCTCGGCTTCGCGAACTTCTATCGTCGTTTCATCCGAAATTTCGGTCAGGTGGCAGCTCCTCTCACAGCCCTTACTTCTGTCAAGACGTGCTTTAAGTGGTCCGTTTCCGCCCAGGGAGCTTTTGATCTCCTCAAGAATCGTTTTACATCCGCTCCTATCCTTGTTACACCTGACGTCTCTAGACAGTTCGTTGTCGAGGTTGACGCGTCAGAGGTGGGCGTGGGAGCCATTCTTTCTCAGCGCTCCCTCTCTGACGACAAGGTCCACCCATGCGCGTATTTTTCTCATCGCCTGTCCCCGTCGGAACGTAACTATGATGTGGGAAACCGCGAACTGCTCGCCATCCGGTTAGCCCTAGGCGAATGGCGACAGTGGTTGGAGGGGGCGACCGTTCCTTTTGTCGTTTGGACTGACCATAGGAACCTTGAGTACATCCGTTCTGCCAAACGACTTAATGCGCGTCAGGCGCGTTGGGCGCTGTTTTTCGCTCGTTTCGAGTTCGTGATTTCTTATCGTCCGGGCTCTAAGAACACCAAGCCTGATGCCTTATCTCGTCTCTTCAGTTCTTCAGTAGCCTCCACTGACCCCGAGGGGATTCTCCCTGAGGGGCGTGTTGTCGGGTTGACTGTCTGGGGAATTGAGAGGCAGGTAAAGCAAGCGCTCACTCACACTCCGTCGCCGCGCGCTTGTCCTAGGAACCTTCTTTTCGTTCCCGTTCCTACTCGTCTGGCCGTTCTTCAGTGGGCTCACTCTGCCAAGTTAGCCGGCCACCCTGGCGTTCGGGGTACGCTTGCTTCCATTCGCCAGCGTTTTTGGTGGCCCACCCGGGAGCATGACACGCGTCGTTTCGTGGCTGCTTGTTCGGTCTGCGCGCAGACTAAGTCCGGTAACTCCCCTCCTGCCGGCCGTCTCAGGCCGCTTCCCATTCCCTCTCGACCGTGGTCTCACATCGCCTTAGATTTTGTCACCGGACTGCCTTCGTCAGCGGGGAAGACTGTTATTCTTACGGTTGTCGATAGGTTCTCTAAGGCGGCTCATTTCATTCCCCTTGCTAAGCTTCCTTCTGCTAAAGAGACGGCACAAATCATCATCGAGAATGTTTTCAGAATTCATGGCCTTCCGTCAGACGTCGTTTCGGACAGAGGTCCGCAATTCACGTCTCAATTTTGGAGGGAGTTTTGCCGTTTGATTGGGGCTTCCGTCAGTCTCTCTTCCGGCTTTCACCCCCAGTCTAACGGTCAAGCAGAACGGGCCAATCAGACTATTGGTCGCATCTTACGCAGTCTTTCTTTTCGCAACCCTGCGTCTTGGTCAGAACAGCTCCCCTGGGCAGAATACGCCCACAACTCGCTTCCTTCGTCTGCAACCGGGCTATCTCCTTTTCAGAGTAGCCTCGGGTACCAGCCTCCGCTGTTCTCATCTCAGTTCGCCGAGTCCAGCGTCCCCTCCGCTCAGGCTTTTGTCCAACGTTGCGAGCGCACCTGGAAGAGGGTCAGGTCTGCACTTTGCCGTTATAGGACGCAGACTGTGAGGGCTGCTAATAAGCGTAGAACTAAGAGTCCTAGATATTGTCGCGGTCAGAGAGTTTGGCTCTCCACTCAGAACCTTCCCCTTAAGACGGCGTCTCGCAAGTTGACCCCGCGGTTCATTGGTCCGTTCCGTATTTCTCGGGTCATTAATCCTGTCGCAGTTCGACTTCTTCTTCCGCGATACCTTCGTCGCGTCCACCCGGTCTTCCATGTCTCTTGTGTTAAGCCCGTTCTTCGCGCCCCCGCTCGTCTTCCCCCCCCCCCCCCCCATCCTTGTCGAGGGCGCACCCATCTACAGGGTCCGCAGGATTTTGGACATGCGTCCTCGGGGCCGTGGTCACCAGTACCTTGTTGATTGGGAGGGGTACGGTCCGGAGGAGAGGAGTTGGGTTCCCTCTCGGGACGTGCTGGACCGTGCGCTGATCGAGGATTTCCTCCGTTGCCGCCAGGTTTCCTCCTCGAGTGCGCCAGGAGGCGCTCGGTGAGTGGGGGGGTACTGTCATGTACTGTCATGTTGTCTTGTCTCTGTCCTTTCCCTTCACCCTGTCTCCCTCTGCTGGTCGTGTCAGGTTACCTTTTCTCCCCCGCTTTCCCCCAGCTGTCCCTTGTCTCCTCTAACTACCCATTCACCCCGTTCCCCACCTGTTTCCTTTTTTTCCCTCTGATTAGGTCCCTATATCTCTCTCTGTTTCTGCTCCTGTCCTTGTCGGATTCTTGTTTGTTTGTTTGTGTCATTCATGCCTGAACCAGACCATCGTCGTGTTCCTGTAACCTTGTCCTGTCCTGTCGGAATCTGCCTGTCCGTCTGAGCCTACGTTTTGTTTTGTAATTAAAGATACTCTGTTTTGTTAATTCGCTTTTGGGTCCTCATTCACGCACCTTAACACAGAAGCCTGCTATTTGGCAGACCAATCTGAACTCATCTCTCGACATGTCCAGCCCACTCATTATCTCAGCAAATAATGGCTAGAGGGAAGTTTGAGAAATCTTTGCATTTTGTAAGTCAATTTCCTGCAATTCTGCAAATTTCTCCATGGAGCTGAGATAAATATTTGGAGTTTTAAAGGTCCTTTCCTGCAATTCTATTTATTTTGCCATGCAGCATCAAGAAAATGTTGAAATTTTTAAGCACATTTCCTGTGATTCTACATATTCTGCTATGGCTATGTTCTATCTATACTGCTAAATTCATTGTTTTTATATTTTTCTAATCCCCCTGACTGTTTAGCTTTTATTTTGGTGATTGTTAGTTCTCAAATATTATATTATTTAAACATATATAGGGTGTCACGACTCCTACCGAAGGTGGCTCCCCTTCCTGTTTGGGTGGCGCTCCGCGGTCGTTGTCACCGGCCTACTAGCTGCCACTGATCCTTTTCTTCCCCCCCTTGCCTGTTTATTAGTTATACCTGTGTTTAGTTAGGTTAATTAGTTGGGCTTTATTATCCAGCCGGCCCGCCTGCTGGGTGTGCGGGATTGTTTTATGTGTACTCTTGTGCACGCCTGTAAGTCCCTGTTTTCCGTGTACGTGTGTTGTTCGGGACTGTTTAGTTCCCCTGTGTTTTGGGGCATTTGTTTGAGTGCCGTCATTTAAGACTATCTACCAGCTCCCAGGAAAAACGCCTACATGGTGCCGCAGCAAATCACAAAATGAGACCAGTACTTGCCACACACAACAACTTTGAATGATGATCCTGTTGCCACGTCCCACACAAATGTTACAGGAAAGGAAGACCCAGAGTTACCTGTTGCAGAGTATAAGTTATTTTGAGTTACCAGCCCAAATAAATAATTAATTAATTGTAGCCCAAATAAATGCTTCACAGAGTTCAAGTAACAGACACATCTCAACAGCAACTGTTCAGAGGAGACTGCGTGAATCAGGCCTTCATGGTCGAATGGCTGCAAAGAAACCACTACAAAAGGACACCAATAATAATAAGAGATTTCCTTGGGCCAAGAAATTGACATTAGACCAGTGGAAATCTGTCCTTTGGTCTGATGAGTCCAAATTTGATATTTTTGCATCCAATCGCCGTGTCTTTGTGAGACGCAGAGTAGGTGAACGAATGATCTCCACATGTGTGGTTCCCACCGTGAAGCATGGAGGAGGAGGTGTGATGGTGTGAGGGTGCTTTGCTGGTGACACTGTGTGTGATTTATTTAGAATTCAAGACACACTTAACCAGCATGGCTACCACAGCATTCTGCAGCGATACGCCATCTCATCTGGTTTGCGCTCAGTGGGACTATAATTTGTTTTTAACCAGGACAATGACCCAAAACATACTTCCAGGTTGTTTAAGGGCTATTTGACCAAGAAGTAGAGTGAGGGAGTGCTGCAGTAGATGACCTGGCCTCCACATCATCTGACCTCAACCCAATTGAGATGGTTTGGGATGAGTTGGACCGCAGAGTGAAGGAAAAGCAGCCAACAAGTGCTTAGCATATGCAGTGGAGATTTTAGCATGTACATTTTGGTGGGGAAACAAAAAAAAGGTGGAATTCATGCCAGCAAAGCCACCACACCACACAACACTAAACAATACATTAATTGCACTATAATGGTGACAAACGGTGCCCACAAACTGTTAGGGCCTACATAAAGCTGTCCCAACAGCAGAGTCCCAACACCTTACCACTGCTACACCTGGCTATCAGCAGAGCCTTGTCTGGCAGTGAAACAGTTTATTCAGGCTTTAAAAAAACATAGCTGACGTGCTGACGTGCTTAAACAAATGTGGTTTCTACGGACAATTGAGATGTGCAAACTATGGCATAAGGGGACGACAAGCAGATAAGAGGCAATCCATAATTTTGATTATGACCTTAATGAGCGAGCTAGGACAGACGTAGTCAAAATAAACTGCTGCCACTCTCTGTTATTATCTATGCATAGTCACTTTAATAACTCTACCTGCATGTACATATTACCAGAGGTGTGGACTCGAGTCACATGACTTGGAAATATGATGACTTGCAACTCGACTTTGACTTTAACACCAATGACTCGTGGCTTAACTTGGACTTGAGCCTTTTGACTCGAACTGACTTGATACCCTCCCCAAGCCCAAATATTTAAAATGATGCTATTAAAAAAGTGTGCAGCGCATCAACTCTTCATTTAACCGATTACAGTTTGAATCGGACAGCAGCCAATTGTGCCAGCTGAGAAAAAGTTGCACGTGGCAGTGCAGAGGAACGTCGGCGATTCAGATGGAGCCCTTGGAAAGATGATACCCCAAATTATTATTTTCGGATATAAAGACTACGCTGTATCAACAAAAAACAGGGGGGAATCTTTCTTATGACTACCCATGTATTTCCATGGAAATATAAAGTTTATTTGGAAAGTAATAAATATATTTTTAAAAGCGTTCATGATTTGCGTAATTGTAATATACGAACTATTACTCTTGTTAAAAATATGAAATGGTATTCCATTTGGTGAAGAGCACATTATGAATCGTTTAGGACTCGAAACTCAAAATTTAGGACTTGAGACTTGACTTGAGACTTGAGACTTGTTGGTCTTGACTTGGGACTTGACTTGGGACTTGAGTGCTAAGACTTGAGACTTACTTGTGACTTGTAAAACAATGACTTGGTCCCACCTCTGCATATTACCTCAATTACCTTGACTAACCGGTGCCTCCGCACATTGACTCTGTAACGGTACCCCTGTAGCCTCGCTGTTGTTATTTTACTGCTTTAATTATTTTTTACTTTTATTTCTTATTCTTATTTCTTTTCTTTTTTTTACTGCATTTTTGAGGAGGGCTTGTAAGAAAGCATTTTACTGTAAGGTGTGTAACCTGTTGTACTCGGCGCATGTGACAAATAAAATGTGATTTGATTTGATTTAACTATTTGTTCAGCACTTTTGAAATGTACAGCGACAGATTTCAGAACATGGGCCGTTCTTACAGTGTTCTCCCTGTACACAAAGTTAGAACCGTAGCATAAATAAAGGGGGCATATGATCAGACAATGAAAGCTCTTACAATATTAGATGATTACATTTCTCAAAAACAGGTTATAGACCACGTGTGCACCACCAAGTCAGAACAGTAGGTGAAATTAAGAGGTGAAAATAGACCATTTTAGGACTCACCTTGTTGTGCTGCGTTCAGTTGAACAGGAAGGTGGAGCGGCAGTCCTTTGTGGGCAAATTTTGTCATCAAACTTTGTCATCAAAGTCTGGCATTTTCTGGATTCATGGTGCTTTCAAGACTACTGAGAACTCGAGAAAATAAAAAAAAGTTGAATCATGATGACGTCAGTGATCTTCAGGTCGCTCTAGAAAGAGGCCTGAGTTCCCGATTTACAATTCCGAGTTGGATGAAAGTTCAAAACGTATTTTACCAGTCGTAGCTCATTTTTCCTGAGTTGCCAGTTGTCTTGAACACACTAAAGTCAAATGTTCCAGTTCCGAGTTAGCAGTTATTTTGAGCGCAGCACAAATCATGCTTCATTGACAACATGGCCAATAGGAAAAGAGACCATAGGAAAAGAGACCACACAGCCACTCCACTGAATACCAGGCGAATTATTGTTTTGCAATTGTTGCAGTTAGCCAATGATTCCTTGTCCAATGGCCAATGAGAACTGATAAGTTTCTTCATATGACAATGATTAAAAAGGATTTGCCAGTAGATTGTCAACTTTTTTCATGATGATGACTGCTAGTTAATAGTTAATATGGTGGGGCACTGCCCTGAATGACGGGTTGCCACTGAGCATATGTGGGAACTCCTTCAAGGCTGTTGGAAAAGCATTCTTCATGAAGTTGGTTGAGAGTATGCCAAGAGTGTGCAAAGCTGTCATCAAGGCAAAGGGTGGCTACTTTGAAGAATCTAAAATCTAAAATATAGTTAGCTACTTTTTTAACACTTTTTTGGTTAGTACATGATTCCATATGTGTTATTTCATAGTTTTGATGTCTTCACTATTATTCTACAATGTAGAAAATAGTAAAAATAAAGAAATACCCTTGATTGAGTAGGTGTGTCCAAACTTTTGACTGGTACTTTACATAGGATGTGGTGTTGTGTTGTAATCAGTGTAACATGGGTCATGCTAATGTAACCATCCTACAAACCAAACACACTAATGTCAACAATCTGCATATCAAGCTTCAACTAGCTATTTAACATTAGCTGGTTGAATTAAAGGCATTGGGCATCTTGTGGGGTTTGAGCAGTGTAGCTACATCAGGGATTGGGCATCTTGTGGGGTTTGTGCAGTGTAGCTACATCATGGATTGGGCATCTTGTGGGGTTTGAGCAGTGTAGCTACATCAGGGATTGGGCATCTTGTGGGGTTTGAGCAGTGTAGCTACATCAGGGATTGGGCATCTTGTGGGGTTTGAGCAGTGTAGCTACATCAGGGATTGGGTAACTGACGTCACCCTTTTTGAAGGCCCACGGATCACCTCCCCACTTTTTATTTACTCAGTTGGGATAGAATTAGAATAGTAGAATACACAAAGTGCAATTTTGAAATTTGGTTGTGCATGAGCAGTTTTTCTCTTGTTATGTCAGTCGCTGCAACCACAAAAACATTTGCTAATTATGTGTACGTATATGACAAATAACGTTTGATTTGATTTGAATTAGCCCATGTCAGCTAATATGTTTAAAATTGCTAAATTAGTTGCCAGCTAAACTTGTTATAATGGTTGAATTACCGGCCGGTGGGCCTCAATTGATTTTGTTAGTCAGTTTCACTCAGATATCATATTAAACACTGCTAATATTTCTCAACACCCTATTGCAAAATGTGTAGAATTGCAGGAAATTAGCTGTCAAATAGAAAATGTTCCTCTCAGCCCCGGCGCAAAACGGTCTGATTACAGATGTGAGTTAGCTTGAACATTGAACACACTAAGGTCAGCAGCTAACGAACTTAGCAGGCCCAAAACACAATCCTACACCTACCTACCAGTCCAGTAGAACGGTGGCCATTTTGGCATCACTCTTCCACCATTCAAAATTAATTCCAATGTTTATCCGGTTTCTGTATTGGCCATGAGCAGTCTTTTTCTCACTTATTTTTCTATTTTGCGGTCGAGTTGATTCAGATTCAAGAACATAACATTATGCTTGTTTCTGTTGTCCCTGCCACAAGGACAGTTTATCTGCAAACAAGTTGGTTAGATTATTGGCTTAGTCTGCAATGTGTTTGATTCTGGCGGCTGTAATGTTAACTTGCAAGTGACTTTCACTTCCTCTCTAACTCTGGGGCAGCAGGGTCATATGAGTAGGCGGGATTTAGCGCAAAGACACTCCTTGCCCAGGCCAGCCCACAGAGGCTCTGGGTTCAACCTCCTTGTTTTTGTTCAAATCATAGAGAATAATAGTGGCCAAAAGGCCATTTTAGCAAAGGCAGCGCCATTGAGGGTTTCCACTATTTTAATGTATTCAACTTGCTGGGTGCTCCAATTACATCGAATGATCCCTCCTGGTGGCCCTGTTGGAGTCATATCCAACCAGGTCATCAGGAGGGATCAGCCAATCATGAGAAAATTGAGTTCATTAACATTTCTGTAAAAATATGTAACTTCAATGGGCTGACATCAGAGTTGGGATGTCCCAAGAATCCTGTTTAGCCTTTTCCCTGCATTTTGTTCAAAGCCTGTGTGATTCACTTGAGTTACAGTGCATTCGGAAAGTATTCAGACCCGTGACTTTTTCCACATTTTGTTACGTTACAGCCTTGTTCTAAAATTGATTCAAATGTTTTTTTCCCTCATCAATCTACAAACAATGCAAAAACGTTTTTGTTGTTGTGTGCAAATGTATTAAAAATAAAAAACAGAAATATCACATCTACATAAGTATTCAGACCCTTTACTCAGTACTTTGTTGAAACAAGCGCCTTTGGCAGCATTTACATCCTTGACTCTTCTTGGGTATGATGCTACAAGCTTGGCACACCTGTATTTGGGGAGTTTCTCCCATTCTTCTCTGCAGATCCTCTCAAGCTCTGTCAGGTTGGATGGGGAGTGTCACTGCACAGCTATTTTCAGGTCTCTCCAGAGATGTGTCTTGGCTGTCTTGGCTGTGTGCTTAGTGTCATTGTCTTGTTGGAAGGTGAACCTTCGCCTGAGGTCCTGAGTGCTCTAGAGCAGGTTTTTGGTCTGACATGCACTGTCAACTGTGGGACCTTATATAGACAAGTGTGTGCCTTTACAAATCATGTCCAATCAATTGAATTCACGACAGGTTTACTCCAATCTAGTTGTAGAAACATCTCAAAGATGATCAATCGAAACAGGATGCACCTGAGCTCAATTATAAATCTCATAGCAAAGGGTCTGAATACTTATGTAAATAAGCTATTTCTGTTTTTTATTTTCAATACATTTGCAAAAATTCTGAAAACCTGTTTTGGCTTTGTATTGTGCGTAGATTGATGAGGAAAAAAGAGGGTTTGTCACCGGTTAGGCACCGGTTAAGTTGATTATCAAGGAGTAACCTATCTTCTCAAAGGGTCATCTTCACTTCTTTATTGTCATCCTAAAAATGACGTTGTCACGAGTTTGATGTCTAATTTAAACATCTCCATTTATCTGAACTAAACATTTTATTAAATCAAATAAAATTGTATTAACCACATGCGCCGAATACCACAGGTTTAGACCTTAAAGTGAAATGCTTACTTACGAGCCCCTAATGAACAATGCATTTTTTTTTTATTAAAGAGCAGCAGTAAAATAACAATAGCGAGACTATATACAGGGGCATACCGTTGAGGTAGTATGTACATGTAGGTAGAGTTATTAAAGTGACTATGCATAGATGACAACAGAGAGCAGCAGTGGTGTAAAGAGGAGGGGGGGACAATGTAAAAAGTCTGGGTAGCCATTTGACTAGATGTTCAGCAGTCTTATCGCTTGGGGGTAGAAGCTGTTTAGAAGCCTCTTGGACATATACTTTGCGCTCTGATACCGCTTGCCGTGCTGTAGCAGAGAGAACAGTCTATGACTAGGGTGTCCTATAGGAATGAGGTCAGAGACCTGGCTGTGTGGTGCCAGGACAACAACCTCTCCCTCAACTTGATCAAGACAAAGGAGATGATTGTGGACTACAGAAAAAGGAGGACCGAGCACACACCCATTCTCATCGTCGGGGCTGCAGTGGAGCAGGTTGAGAGCGTCAAGTTCCTTGGTGTCTACATCACCAACAAACTAACATGGTCCAAGCACACCAAGACAGTCGTGAAGAGGGCTTGACAAAACCTATTCTCCTTCAGGAGACTGAAAAGATTTGGCATGGGTTCTCAGATCCTCAAAAGGTTCTAAAGCTACACCATCGAGAGCATCCTGACAGTTTGCATCACTGCCTGGTATGGTAGTGCAAATGGCCCAGTACATCACATGGGGCAACCTTCCTGCCATCCAGGACCCCTATACCAGGCAGTGTCAGAGGAAGGCGCTAAAAATTGTCCAGACACCCAAGGCATAGACTTTTCTCTCTGCTACCACATGGCAAGTGGTACCAATGCACCAACTCTGGAACCAACAGGACCACGAACAGCTTCTACCCCCAAGCCATAAGACTGCTAAATATTTAGTTTAATATTTAACCAAATAGCTAAATCTGAATTTACACATAAGCTGCTGCTACTGTTTATTATATATCACTTTATTCCTAGTTATATGCACATACAGTATCAACACTCATAGAATAAAGGGTTCCAAAAGGTTTATTGGCTGTCCCCATAGGATAAACTTTTTTGGTTCCAGGAAGAATCCTTTTTGGTTCCAGGAAGAATCCTTTTTGGTTCCAGGTAGAACCCTTTTGGAAAGGGATTCTATATGAAACTGAAAAGGGTTTCCACCTGGAACCAAAAATGGACATTCAAAGGGTTATGCTATGGGAACAACCGAAGAACCCTTTTAGGATCTAGATATTTTTTTCTAAGAGTGTACCTCAATTACCTCATACCCCTGCACATCAACTCGGTACTGGTACCCTGTGTATATAGCCAAGTTATCTTTACTCGCTTTATTATTGCTTGTTTTACTTTTGATTTGATTTGATTTAATTTGATTTGCGGCGAAGTGAAGTGACAGGATGACCAGTATGTCCCCTAGCAGACAGCAGTCCCTGGTCCAGGGTGACCAGTATGTCCCCTAGCAAGGGTGGCATCTGGGGCATCTCACAGTAGACCCCCGTCCAGCCCTGGTAGCACTGGCAGGTGAACTTGTGCTTCATGGCCAGGATGTTGTGGTTGTTAAGATGGCTGCTCACGTGGAAGCTGCGGGCCCGGGTTTCTGCTAATGTAGAAGAAGCGGGGTCGGAGGTAGGCCCCCGAGTCGAAGCTCTTCCTCACACACTTGCCATTCATCTTGTACAGGTCTTGGCTGCACAGCTTGGCTGCTGATGTGACTTTGATGTCATTGTAGCATAAAAGGGCAGTCAATGTACTTCTTCACGGCCAGGCAGTTTTCTGGAGGTACACGTAGACAGGCAGATACACAAACACATAATGCTTCACAGCATAAGTATAGGTGTCACTGTAAGTATAGCTAAAAATAGGTCTGCAGTTAAATGGAAATAGTAGTTATGTTGAATGAACCTTCCTTCTGTCACCCACAGTATGTTCATTACTTCATGTACAGATCTAGGATCTTAATTTTATCCAGTTTGCTACAGCAGAAAAATAATCCTGCATCTACAAGATGCAATTCATTTACATTTTTGTAGGGGCTGATATATTTTTAGTTAGAGCATATCAAGTCTGACATTTAAAGTAGACATTATACACTTTAGAAGCCTTTTTAAACCTTGAATACACTACAAGTTTGGAATTCCTCTGGGCAGGAAAATTCTCAGCAACAAAAAAGTAATCAAATTAAGATCCTACATCTGTACTAACTATCCTTTGATGCGCTTCTCTTTTCTTCTCTAATTCATTGCCTCTTAAAATGGTAATAGAGGGAATCCAGGCTTAATTATGAAATGTCCCATCTGATACACAGAATGAGTTCGGTAAAAACATATCATCATTTGAATTTGAAATAGTGGAAAAATTCCTCCCTTAAGTCCTTCCCCCTGTACAGATGTGGGATCTTAATTTGATCACTCTTTCGTTTCTGAGAATTTTCCTGCACTGCAGGAAATGCAGATGAGCTTCATGATTTACATAAATTCACTGATAACTTGCACTAACACACGGTTCTAATAACAATATTGCACTTTTTATGTAGCCTAATTTTGGCTAGCTAATAGCTTAACCACCGACTAAATGTTCAAATTCTGTTGCTGCAGGATAATTTTTCTGCCACAATAATGGTCAAATTAAGATTCAACATCTGTATATAATTCAAATTAATCCACATCCACACTTCATGTATGACTGATGCGCCTCTTGTAAACAGAATGCAAAAGGACCCACAAAATCCTTTTCGAAAAGAACACCACAGCACTGTCTGTCTGATATAAATCAGGCCATTTCCAAGGCTCCTAATCTCATAAACCACAATGACTGTGCTGAAACATACTATTTTAAGAGACACTGAGAACTGGCTAGGAAGGGAATCCCACGTTGAAAGTGCTTGATGTCATGTCCTGTCATGGAACCCTGTAGACACTAGCTGCTCTTGCTTACTGCAGGCAACAAGACATTATTATGTCATTGTAATTATATTTTCTATACTTTAACGTTGAAGCATGGGTCACATGTTTCATGACTCTCCATTTCATGGTTTCTCCCTGGAGTACAGAAAGAGGCACACTTTTTTCTTAACCAGCACTTTCACATCTGGGTTTGATGATTAGTTGAAGTCACGTGTTGCCAGAAAGTAACAAAACTGTGCCCCGCTGTGGATCCAAGGGATTCGGGATTAAGAAACCCTACTCTATGGAACATTTTGAGTTCGAGCATCTTCGGAGGAGCCCCAAATATCATTCCCAACGCCCCAAGAGCTGCACTCTCTCCAATAGTGTGGACCAGGTCACTCTAGGAGAGATATAAGAGAAGGTGTAACACTCCAAACACATAGAATAGAATAGAAATCCGAAATGGATGATGTTGAGAGATAGATGGGAGGGGTTGAATGGAGCTGAAGGGTGGGACTAATAACAAGATAAACAATGTAAAGCATACGGGATCTGTAAAATGTATATAGGTTCGGAACTTTTGTGAAATAGCATAGTTACAAATAGAAATCAAACTGGATGGACATCAGAAATAGAGGAAGGACTAAGAACAAACAAGAGAGAACTATTGTAAAGTACTGTCTGTAAAATGTGTATAAGATGTATAAATTGAAGGTAAAAGTGTTTATTAGTTTACTCCAATTGGGGGATCGGAAGGGTTTGCGGGAATAATAACAAAGGTATATTCTTTAAAAAAGGATGTATGTCTATATAGGTATGTGTATGTATATATGTGTATATGTATTTTTTAAAATTTTATTTCACCTTTATTTAACCAGGTAGACTAGTTGAGAACAAGTTCTCATTTGCAACTGCAACCTGGCCAAGATAAAGCATAGCAGTGTGAACAGACAACAACACAGAGTTACACATGGAGTAAACAATAAACAAGTCAATAACATAGTAGAAAAAAAAGAATCTATATACATTGTGTGGAAAAGGCATGAGGAGGTAGGCAATAAATAGGCCATAGGAGTGAATAATTACAATTTAGCAGATTAACACTGGAGTGATAAATGATCAGATGAACATGTGCAGGTAGAGATACTGGTGTGCAAAAGAGCAGAAAAGTAAATAAAATAAAAACAGTATGGCGATGAGGTAGGTAAATTGGGTGGGCTATATACCGATGGACTATGTACAGCTGCAGCGATCGGTTAGCTGCTCAGATAGCAGATGTATAAATTTGGTGAGGGAGATAAAAGTCTCCAACTTCAGAGATTTTTGCAATTCGTTCCAGTCGCAGGCAGCAGAGAACTGGAAGGAAAGGCGGCCAAATGAGGTTTTGGCTTTAGGGATGATCACCTGCTGGTGCGCATGCTACGGGTGGGTGTTGCCATCGTGACCAGTGAACTGAGATAAGGCGGAGCTTTACCCAGCATAGACTTGTAGATGACTTGGAGCCAGTGGGTCTGGCGACGAACATGTAGCGGGGGCCAGCCGTCTAGAGTATACAGGTCGCAGTGGTGGGTGGTATAAGGTGCTTTAGTAACAAAGCGGATGGCACTGTGATAAACTGCATCCAGTTTGCTGAATAGAGTATTGGAAGCTATTTTGTAGATGACATCGCCGAAGTCGAGGATAGTCAGTTTTACTAGGGTAAGTTTTGCGGCGTGAGTGAAGGAGGCTTTGTTGCGAAATAGAAAGCCGACTCTAGATTAGATTTTAGATTGGAGATGTTTGATATGAGTCTGGAAGGAGAGTTTACAGTTTAGCCCTGCACTTAGGTACTTATAGATGTCCACATATTCTAGGTCGGAACCATCCAGGGTGGTGATGCTAGTCGGGCGTGCGGGTGCAGGCAGCGAACGGTTGAAAAGCATGCATTTGGTTTTAAATGGCGTTTAAGAGCAGTTGGAGGCCATGGAAGGAGTGTTGTATGGCATTGAAGCTTGTTTGGAGGTTAGATAGCACAGTGTCCAAGGAAGGGCCAGAAGTATACAGAATGGTGTCGTCTGCGTAGAGGTGGATCAGGGAATCGCCCACAGCAAGAGCAACATCATTGATATATACAGAGAAAAGAGTTGGCCCGAGAATTGAACCCTGTGGTACCCCCATAGAGACTGCCAGAGGACCGGACAACATGCCCTCCAATTTGACACACTGAACTCTGTCTGCAAAGTAGTTGGTGAACCAGGCAAGGCAGTCATTAGAAAAACCGAGGCTACTGAGTCTGCCGATAAGAATATGGTGATTGACAGTCGAAAGCCTTGGCCAGGTCGATGAAGACGGCTGCACAGTACTCTATTTTATCGATGGTGGTTATGATATCGTTTAGTACCTTGAGCGTGGCTGAGGTGCACCCGTGACCGGCTCGGAAACCGGATTGCACAGCGGAGAAGGTACGGTGGGATTTGAGATGGTCAGTGATCTGTTTGTTGACTTGGCTTTCGTAGAGATCTTAAAAAGGCAGGGCAGGATGGATATAGGTCTGTAACAGTTTGGGTCCAGGGTGTCTCCCCCTTTGAAGAGGGGGATGACAGCGACAGCTTTCCAGACCAGATCTCAGACGATACAAAAGAGAGGTTGAACAGGCTGGTAATAGGGGTTGCGACAATGGTGGCGGACAGTTTCAGAAATAGAGGGTCCAGATTGTCAAGCCCAGCTGATTTGTATTGGTCCAGGTTTTGCAGCTCTTTCAGAACATCTGCTATCTGGATTTGGGTAAAGGAGATGCTGGGGAGGCGTGGGCGAGTAGCTTCGGGGGGGGGGGGGGGGGCGTGGGCGAGTAGCTGCGCTGTATGCATGCGTGTATGGATATATATATTTACCAAAAAAATATGGGGGATTGGAAATGATGCAGACAATTACATTGGAAGCAACATTCTTTCCGCAATATGAAGCTGATCCTCCCTCTAAAAAAATATTAAAAATAAAAAATAAAATAAAAATAAAAAACACTCCAAACTCAGTCTTCCCCTCAAGTCAGAGTATGTTGAGGTCAATGTTTGCTCCCGCTCCAGTGTCCAGTATTCGTTGATATTTCATTGTTATGTTTTACCTCTTGACCCCTGAATGTCAGAATAGACATCATGGCTCAGTCTAGAACCAGCCCCTAGCAGCTACTCTCAATAGGCACTTTTATACACCTTAAAGGTTTAGATAGGTAAGTAATATCCCACCCAGGCAATCAGAGGGCAAGGTGAAATGTTATATTGCTTATAAGTAACTATCCAGTACTTTCAGATTTACTTACCTACCCTACCTAGGGGTTAGGGACTAGGTTTTTTTCCTGGACAACACCTAGGTGTTGTAAATCAATTAAAGGTCATCTGAGGTCTCGTAGCTGAGACTGTGCATTCCATTCATAGACCTGTGACAGTTCTAGAAGCTTCAGTTGATTAATAGCTTTTTATCCACCACACTGACTAGGGGGCAAAACATGGGGGGAGACGAGACAAGTTTCTTGACAGAGAAATGCAGAGGTTAGGTAGTTTATCACAATGACTGACAGGCAATGAAACACTTACCGCAATGAGAAAAATAGCTAACTTAAGAAAATGTGTTGGAATATTTATCCTTGTCCTAACCACTATTTTTGCTCTTGAACCAACAGCAACGGAAGATATCAGTTTCCCAATATCACCAGTGTTTAGTAATCCTTCTCACCTCTGAGAGGACCGTGAAGGTGTAAGCATAGAAGAGTCTGTAGTAGACAAACACGGGCATGGGGTGAAGTCAGCGTGTGTGATGGACGCAATCCTCATGGCCTCTGACTGGGTAGTGAACGAACTTGATGGTGTTGGCCGTGGACTTGAGTTCGTAGTAGGGACACGGAAGGGTAGAGGACTGTGCTCTCACTTCAAAGCCACACCAGGTGGTCATTATGGATGTGCTCCACGTTAGACATTCACTCTTGCAGCGATGCAAGTGTGTCTTGACACCTTAGTTTTTGAGGTCAGGGAACAGTTTGAAGCCCCAGAGGCCGTCAGGTCGTCAGCTTTCGTCTAACAGTAGAGTGTTGTTCATCAAATAAAATCAAACCAAATCAAATTTTCTTGGTCACATACACATGGTTAGCAGATGTTATTGCAAGTGTAGTGAAATGCTTGTGCTTCTAGTTCCGACAGTGCAGCAATATCTAACAAGTAATCTAACAATTCCACTACAACTAGCTAATACACACAAATCTAAGTAAAGGAATGGAATGAAGGCCTGTCCAGCCTCCTTGACCTCCTTCTCCACCTTGATCTCAGGCCAGCCTAGATGGAGCTTTCGGATCTGCTCCTTGGAGCCCCAGTTGCGCACCCACTGGGCCTCCAGTTCTCCCAGTCAATGACACCCAGGCCTCCTTGTGGAGGATGAGCTTGTCACTGTCAGCCCTGGTCTTGCTCAGGTGCTTGGACAGGCTCTGGTTCTGGGGCAGGCCCCCATTGATGGGGTCCCCAGAGCTGGCTTAATAAGGGTAATAGCCCAGGTGGCTGTGGTAGAAGATGGTGACATTGGGTCTCGTTGAGGTTTGCCACGATATCGATGACACTGAGGTCCAGGTCCACCTTATAATGAAGGCGGCAGGACTCCATGGGGGCGTTCCACACCATGATGAAGGGCCGGGGGGCGTTCCACACACTATGAAGGGCCGGTGAGGGATCAGAGGAGCCTGGGCATGCTTCATCTGCTCACCACCGGCTCTTTCCCTGACCCCAACCCACAACCCCACAACCAGCTGACAGCAGCCAAACAGCGGCATCGCCCACATGGATCAATATGTCATCCTATCCCACATCAAAAGGGAAAAGGACAGGAGAGAAATCACCACATCTTTTTGCGGGGAAAAGTAAACACATCTTGGGCTTAAGTGGGGTTGGTGAATGGACATGTAAGTGAGGGTCACTGAGCTGCACTGCTCAAGATTCAATACACTGTTCTTCTCAGAGAAAGGTGTCATTTCACTTGTCAAGCTCTGTGAAGTCTGCCGGGCTTGGTTTGTCATGTACATGTATGCCTACATTTCCAAATAAAATAAAATAAAATTGTATTTGTCACATTTGTCACAGATGTTATTGCGGGTGTAGCAAAATGCTTGTGTTCCTAGCTCCAACAGTGATGTAATATCTAACAATACACACAATCTAAAGTAAAGAAATGGAATTAGAATATATAAATATTTGGACGAGCAAAGTCATAGCGGCATAGACTAAGCTACAGTTGAATAGGATAGAGTATAGTATATACATGTGAGATGAGTAATGCAAAATACTGTATGTGAGCATTATTAAAGTGACTAGTGTTCCATTATTAAAGTGGCCAGTGATTTCAGGTCTATGTATATAGTTATGGCTGTTTAACAGTCTGATTATCTTTTTGGCCTTCCTGTGACATCGGGTGCTGTAGGTGTCCTAGAGGACAGGTAGCTTGCCCCCGGTGATGTGTTGGGCAGACCGCACAACCCTCTGGAGAGCCCTGCGGTTGCGGGCGGTGCTGTTGCTGTGCCAGGCAGTGATACAGCACGACAGGATGCTTTCAATTGTGCATCTGTAAAAGTTTGTGAGGGTTTTAGGTGCCAAGCCAAATTTCTTCAGCCTCCTGAGGTTGAAGAGGTGCTGTTATTGTGACCACAGTAAAGATATTTACATATCAAAGTGGGCCTTAATAAGAACTATTGTGTCTGTTGTATTTTGACAATGATTCCGCACACATGCATACCAACACACACACACTCCCTCTCTCACACACACACACTCATTCTCGCTCTCACACACACACACGTTGGTTTTACTATCTAAGTGGGAACATTTATTCCCATTCAAAATGATATTTTCCCTAACCCCTAACCCTAAACATAACCCTTAATCAAACCCTTAAGCCTAACATTAACCCTAAACCCAAATCTCTAACCCTAAAACTAAACCTAACCCTAATCCCAACCCCTAACCTTAATTCTAAACCTAACCCCTAATTCTAAAATAGCATTTTTCGTCTTGGGGACCTGCAAAATTTTCCATGTTTTACTATCCTTGTGAGGACTTTTGGAACCCAAAAAGATAGCAAAGTGGACCACACACACACATGGGCACGCACATTATTTTCTAGAAAACTCTTTCCAGTTTCTTATGTAAGATCCCCTCACATCTAATTACAATTGGCGCCCTCTCCCTTTGCAGTTCCCTTTTTCCGAGTGCAGAGAGAAAAACCATGACCCCACTCTCGGGATACATGGCTACTGAGGTTGTCTCCAAGAGAGACATGGAAACTCAGCAGTCATTTTCGCCCACCGCTAACACGGAGCAGGAGAATGGGAAACCACTGATGGGAATGTGATTGCTCCATTAATTTAAGAATTCACTCACTCCTAGGAAAGCAGCTTTGTATGTATAGGCAACAGGCTCATTGTATGTTGTCAAATCAAATCAAATCCTATTGGTCACATACACATATCTAGCAGATGTTTTTGCGGGTGTAGCGAAATGCTTGTGTTCCTAGCTCCAACAGTGCAGTAGTATCTAACAGTGCAGTAGTATCTAAAAAGAATTGACAACAATACACACAAATCTAAAAGTAAAAGAATGGAATTAAGAAATATATAAATATTAGATAGACAATAATCAAGATAGATTTCGGTATAATTTTGACCAGTAACTGATTCTGGGGGATTTTCAAACTTATTTTGTTATTCATAAATGTTTAAAACCAGAAAGAACCATATGGTTGTTGATGTTTTGGGTAATTAACTACTGTGCCACTTCACAGAATTCCTGAAAATGAATATGTAGTTATAACTGAAGAGGAAAAGGCTTTAGGCAGGGAGTCCTGTACCATGCTTTGACGGTCAAACTGTATAGTAATCACTGCCCAAGACAAACAGTCTGTGGTGAAGTCTCTCAGGCCGTCCTCAAACCACAAAGAGTCACAGTGCCTCCAGAAACACCACTCGTCCTGGCCACTAAAAAGACCCCCCCCCCCCCCCCCCCCCCAAAAAAAAAAACAATGTCTGAGTCAAAACGGACAAAAGACTCCACATTTGATGTCATGTCTTTCCTCAAATAGACACAATTGCTCTCAAACGGGAGCCAAGTTTCCTGACTGTGCTGATTGATTCCAGATGAACGTAGCAGTGGTGAACTTTGAGAATGGAAGCTAACCTTTCTCTTAAAACTTCAATGAGCAGACGAAGCAAGTATCCTAATCACTTGCTATAGGATAGCATGATCTGTCCATGTACATATGGACTATGTTCAATCAGTCATTATAAAAATGTTATACATTATCCTCTATTAGTGTCATTGCTTAGCAATACTGACAGTTATGTCTTGTATCATCACTAGCTTTCAGTTCATATATCTTTCACACTTTGACATATGAACTGCAATTTTGCACGGAAAATAATCATCAAACTATTTGAATTTGTTCCCATAAAATACTGGGAGCAGCTAAAATGAAATGAGTCCCTCGTCACTAGTTTGTGGTAAGAAAACAATATATATACTGTATGTGTATATATGTGGCATATCGTCACCATGTGTGTGCAATTGTCATATATGTTGCTCAGGGCAACTTATCCTCATCCATGGTTTGTTATGAAGACCCTGTTCGTACATGTATTTCATTCACAGGCTGTTCATGTAATTTGGAAAATATGTGACCAACATTGGAAGTAAATGACCCATCTTTAAGTACCATGCCTACGGGCTCTAGCCTTTGTGTAGAACAATCATAGTCATTATATCGCAATTGCATTAATTGTACAGTGTTTACAGTAGCATTTGTGCAACAAAACTGTGTATCCTAAAGTGTGTGTATGTATTTGTGTGTCCGGATGTGTGCATGTTTGGGAGGGTGCGCAGGTGTGAGTGCATGCATGTGTCCTGGCCAGCACTGCACTGTCTGTGGATCTTTTGTCAATGTGTTAATGTACTTCTGGGGGAGCTGGGATGGCGTGAGGTTGAATGTTGAAAAGAACGAGTGTGGAAATAAAAGTAAACATGTGGAGACACTAATCTGCACCACAGTGCTGGGCAGAACAGATGAGTCAGACTCTCTCTCTCTGCTTATTTTGGATCCAACGCTAGTCTAGTCAGCATCCAGGGAGATGTTTATTGATGCTATCCCTGTGATCTGCATATCATGTGTAAGGTCTTTCCACCGTGTGTGTCTGTGTTCCTATCTGTGTAATCATGGGTCTGACAATTGTTATGAAACAGGTTGGCCTTGATGAAAGCAGACTTTTGTCGGCCTGTCATGAACTTGATGCACTTGTCACTATTCCAGTTCTCATTAACATTATAACAAACTGTGCTCTAATAACACCCTCCCTACATAATTCACACATGAAATTGTGCACGCACGGTATGCACGTGCACCACCACCCATGAACTCATTTGTGGGCTGTTCAAAAGCTTTGATCCGGTCTTCAAATCTTGTGGTCTTTCTACCCCCATCTTCAGTTTGGTGAATATAATTCCCATATGTGATGGTGAATGTATTCATATTCCCTGCCAGTTCATCTACTGTGGCACCATACTTTTGGCTCAATACTCTGAGTTTCAATCTTAATGATCCTGCAAGTCTTAAATATTATCATTATCAGATGCTGCAAATTTGATCCCCTCAATGATATGTACTGTAAGGCCTGTGAAACGAAAAGCTGTAGAAGTGAATATGTCTTATGATAGAAATAAGCTTGATCTGAGCTGTGATTACTACTTCTTTATTTTTGTAATTATTATTTTTATCTTTATTTAACCAGGAAGGGCTCTTTGAGATTTGAAATCTCTTTTTGAAGAGCGTCCTGGCCAAGATAGGCAGCACCAAGTCATTACACAATTATAGACAGACAACATGAAAAACAACAAGTAATCTATGAAAAAAAACATAGAAATCAAAGGAGTATAAGGAAATCATAAAACAACAAATTAAAACATTGACAGGTCTATCATGACACAAGGCGAGACCCAGATGCAGACACAGGAGGCAGATGGTTGGAGTCATACAATGTTTATTAATCCAAAAGGTGTAGACAAGAGAATGGTCATGGACAGGCAAAAGGTCAAAACCAGATCAGAGTCCCGGAGGTACAGAGTGGCAGACAGGCTCATGGTCAAGGCAGGCAGAATGGTCAGGCAGGCAGGAACAGAGTCCAGAAACAGGCAAGAGTCAAAACCGGGAGGACTAGAAAAAGGAGAATATCAAAAAGCAGGAGAATGGGAAAACCGCTGGTTGACTTGGAAAAACATACAAGACGAACTGGCACAGAGAGACAGGAAACACAGGGATAAATACACTGGCACAGAGAGACAGGAAACACAGGGATAAATACACTGGCACAGAGAGACAGGAAACACAGGGATAAATACACTGGCACAGAGAGACAGGAAACACAGGGATAAATACACTGGCACAGAGAGACAGGAAACACAGGGATAAATACACTGGCACAGAGAGACAGGAAACACAGGGATAAATACACTGGCACAGAGAGACAGGAAACACAGGGATAAATACACTGGCACACAGAGACAGGAAACACAGGGATAAATACACTGGCACAGAGAGACAGGAAACACAGGGATAAATACACTGGCACACAGAGACAGGAAACACAGGGATAAATACACTGGCACAGAGAGACAGGAAACACAGGGATAAATACACTGGCACAGAGAGACAGGAAACACAGGGATAAATACACTGGCACAGAGAGACAGGAAACACAGGGATAAATACACTGGCACAGAGAGACAGGAAACACAGGGATAAATACACTGGGGAAAATGAGCGACACCTGGAGGGGGTGGAGACAATCACAAGGACAGGTGAAACTGATCAGGGTGTGACAAGGTCAAGGAATCAGCTTCAAAATCCTTCATCAATGATTTAAAAACACCAATCAGGATATAATACAACGAGTAAGACTTAGCTATGATCTAAAGCAGAGGCACTCAACTCTTATCCTATGAAGTCCAGAGCCTGGTGGTTTTCCATTCTACCTGACAATTAAATCAGTCCCTGATTAGACGGGAACAATGAAAACAAGCACGGGAACTGGCTTAGAGGTCCAGAGTTGAGTTTGAGGGATCTAAAGTCTCACATACCTCTTTCCAAGCTTCTACTGATCTAGTCTTATCCTGTGGATCCTGAGGCACGTGTCCAGGTCCTCTTGAAACGATAAGTGTCAAACGATGCTCTCCTCTCTCCTAGATGCCTCTTCATATGGGTTTTTGGGGTGCAGCAGTGCCCTTCATTTTGGAGCCCCCCTGGGTCCCTTGGTATCTATGTGGCCAGAGATGCCCCTCGTTTGTTGGCTTGGCACCTCCTCATTGACCTGGCTAAGTCAGGCAGTGGAGATGGCACAAAGGCCAGGCACAGGGGTACACCACTCTTGCAATAGAGGGGACCCATCTCTAGCAGTCGCTCTCACTCTGCTAACTATCTCTTCTCAACGGGAGGATTTTAACCAAAGAGTGTTATGTTTCAAACATGAAAAGAGATGGCATGTATCATCATGGACTTCATCAAATGGTCAATGGCTTCAGTTCAAATGAGACCTGTTACAATGTAACCAAGCTTTTTAAATTATTTTTATACAGAATTTGTGTACTGTTAAAACCCACGACTACATCTACAAGGTAGACTCCGCACACAGGTACAGTAGATGCTTTCAGTTTTCAGGAAAGGAAATGTGTGGCTAAGGTGCATATGGATAAGGTGCAACGTGGGTAAGGTGTAGAATATTACCATGGACAACCATTGTAATAAAGTGTAGAATATTACCATGGACGACCATTGTAAAAGGTGTAGAATATTACCATGGATGACCATTGTAATAAGGTGTAGAATATTACCATGGACGACCATTATAATAAAGTGTAGAATATTACCATGGACGACCATTGTAATAAGGTGCAGAATATTACCATGGACGACCATTATAATAAAGTGTAGAATATTACCATGGACGACCATTGTTATAAGGTGCAGAATATTACCATGGACGACCATATTAATAAGGTGTAGAATATTACCATGGACGACCATTGTAATAAGGTGTAGAATATTACCATGGACGACCATTGTAATAAGGTGTAGAATATTACCATGGACGACCATATTAATAAGGTGTAGAATATTACCATGGACGACCATTGTAATAAGGTGTAGAATATTACCATGGACGACCATTGTAATAAGGTGTAGAATATTACCATGGACGACCATTGTAATAAGGTGTAGAATATTACCATGGACGACCATTGTAATAAGGTGTAGAATATTACCATGGACGACCATTGTAATAAGGTGTAGAATATTACCATGGACGACCATTGTAATAAGGTGTAGAATATTACCATGGACGACCATTGTAATAAGGTGCAGAATATTACCATGGACGACCATTGTAATAAGGTGCAGAATATTACTGTAGACGACCATAGTAATAAGGTGCAGACTATTACCATGGACGACCATTGTAATAAGGTGCAGAATATTACCGTAGACGACCATGGTAATAAGGTGCAGACTATTACCATGGACGACCATTGTAATAAGGTGCAGAATATTACCATGGACGACCATTGTAATAAGGTGTAGAATATTACCGTAGACGACCATGGTAATAAGGTGCAGACTATTACCATGGACGACCATTGTAATAAGGTGCAGAATATTACCATGGACGACCATTGTAATAAGGTGCAGAATATTACCATGGACGACCATTGTAATAAGGTGTAGAATATTACCATGGACGACCATTGTAATAAGGTGTAGAATATTACCATGGACGACCATTGTAATAAGGTGTAGAATATTACCATGGACGACCATTGTAATAAGGTGCAGAATATTACCGTAGACGACCATAGTAATAAGGTGCAGACTATTACCATGGACGACCATTGTAATAAGGTGCAGACTATTACCATGGACGACCATTGTAATAAGGTGCAGACTATTACCATGGACGACCATTGTTATAAGGTGTAGAATATTACCATGGACGACCATAGTAATAAGGTGCAGACTATTACCATGGACGACCATTGTAATAAGGTGTAGAATATTACCATGGACGACCATTGTAATAAGGTGCAGACTATTACCATGGACGACCATTGTAATAAGGTGCAGAATATTACCATGGACGACCATTGTAATAAGGTGCAGAATATTACCATGGACGACCATGGTAATAAGGTGTAGAATATTCTAACAGACCATATGGCAGAAATCATGGTACAGTCAGAGTTAATCTTTATTTCAACAGTTCTGAAAATAGCTCTCACAGCAGTTGCATGTACTTTTCGTAATGTAAAGCACCCAAGAAGTCTACTAAATCTACAATCTATTTACAAAAGTTATGGGCATGTCACACAAACATATGGACTACATGAGAAAGTAGGAATAACATTCTTTGGTAGTCACGGAATACTAACTAAAACTAACTGTATGCTGTTTTGTGCATATACATGTGCCATCAAAGCACATTCCTCCAACCTAAATATTTCCTGTGGAAACAGCAGAAACACCCGCTAACAGGGGGAACATTTTATTGCATTCCAAGACAACATAGAAATGGCTGACTGGGCATTCTTGTCCGCCCTCTATCTGACTGTGATGGGGAGTGATGAGGTGGTGAGCAAGGTCCTTCCCCTCAGCTGCAGAAACACTGAAAAGGCTTGCAACTTTTGACTATGGCTGCATCTATGAATGATTACACTCAGCTTTCTGTTTCAAGCAGTCATGGACTGTGAATTATTGACCTGCACTGATAAGGGAAGGAAGGGCTCCTACCCTCAATAGTTCTCATGTACTTATTTCCTAAAACATTTAATTAACAAACTAAGGAAAATTGAGCTCAAGGTATCTAGAGATCAAATAAATATTGGTGTCTGCCCAACTTCTTTGTCACACAGGGGACATACAAGGAACAGCTTGTGCCTATAGACCTTTTCATGATGGTGGTTCGTTCAGAATTAGGGTAAAACAAATTAAACAGATATCATATTTAGGACCTCTTCAACTTGTAGTTGTCTGGGTCTAGACACCAATTATATAATAGGAAACATCATAGGCAAGGTAATTATATCAAGCCCTTCTGTGGCAGACAACATTAAATGCAATGCAAGTCCTTCTCTTCATAACCCAGGGGTGGAGTTAATTCATTATTTCATAAAATGGAAACGGCCTGCTATTGATACATTTCTTCCCATCTTCATTAATGAAAATTCAAGCCAAATCCTCCATTGACTGTTGAAATAAATAGACCCCAGCCATTGAATAGACCCCAGCCATTGAATAAACCCCAGCCATTGAATAAACCCCAGCCATTGAATAGACCCCAGCCATTGAATAGACCCCAGCCATTGAATAAACCCCACCCATTGAATAAACCCCAGCCCTTGAATAGACCCCAGGCATTGAATAAACCCCAGCCATTATATAGACCCCAGCCCTTGAATAAACCCCAGCCCTAACGCAGTGTCTACCTCCATCTAGTGGTGAATAATGAGTTGTCCTACCGTAAGTGAGATAAAGGTTCAATATTAGAAGACATACAAGTAATTGAAAAATTGACAATACCATCTGAAACAGAATACCTCATTATAATCAGCCTATGGTTTGTCTATATGTTGATATGTGACAGGTCTATGGTTGTCAATGTCAGTGATTTAACAGAGTAGGAGTCAAGATATAGACTCTTAATATAAAAGGCGTAACTCCTACTCTGAGAAGATGTATAAACACAGGCCCTGACCGTATAGGTCCAAATAAGATCAAGTTCAATCTTTTTGCGCTGACAGTCCCTTAACCAAATGTTGCAGTTGTAACTATTGATCATAGAATGGTCCCGCTGGAAACAGATCCAGCCATCTTTCCACACAAAAAGGTTCAACTGCTGCTCTCCCACGCTTTTCTACAACTACATTCCTCACAGGAAGTGAAAATATGGACCGTTTTGGGGGTATTACGAACAAGTAATTACATAAAGGAAACCCCTGCAATTGTATTGTTCAAAACAATAAATGTTGTCTATTTGCATTGAAATACAAATGCTAAATTGTATATTGTTGTCACGCCCTGGTCTTAGTATTTTGTGTTTTCTTTTTTATTTTGGTCAGGCCAGGGTGTGACATGGGTTAATTATGTGGTGTGTTTTGTCTTGGGGTTTTGTAGGGATTGGGATTGTGGTATAGTGGGGTTGTCTAGAAAAGTCTACGGTTGCCTGAAGTGGTTCTCAATCAGAGGCAGGTGTTCATCATTGTCTCTGATTGATTACCATATTTAGGCAGCCATAATCTTTGAGTGTTTTGTGGATGATTGTTCCTGTCTCTGTGTTTGTTTGCACCAGAGAAGGCTGTTTAGGTTTTCACGGTATGTTTATGGTTTTGTAATTGTTTGTGTTAATCTTTTATTAAACATCTATCGAAATAACCACAATGCATTTTGGTCCGCCTCTCCTTCACCGGAAGAAAGCCTTGACAATTGTTCTGACAAGAAACAAATGTCTGTTCAGTTCTTCTTCATAAAACCTTTCTAAGGTATGCATGGATGCAACATAAATAATGTATACCTGTAAGCAAATGTGTTGCAATAAAATTGGTGACAAAGTAAATTAAAAAAAAAAGGTTTTGAGGCTTTATTAAACCTTTGAATGTAATGTTACATGTACATTGTTATGTCCAAAGTCTACTCTAGAAATTGATGATTTGGCTAAAACCACTGATTGAAGTGGTTCAGGCTTTGTCTAGCCTAGGAACACTGGCCTATGATGAGCCCATGACACAGAAAGGCCTAATTGTGCCCACCATATTGATCTGACGTCTGCTTCATGAATGCAGCACAGAATCTACTTGGGATGTGAATGGATGAATATTCCCCAGCCCACATGTTACCGTCACCAACTGAAATGACGTGACCCATCTGAAGGAGAAAAACATACAGTGAATAATTGATTTTGGTACTTAGTTTAATTCAACCATTTAAAAAAAACAAGTACACATAAAAAATAACCATGCATGCACATTAGTAAACCATTGAGGATAACACACAATGTCTAGGAATGCACAGAAGAGGCCTAGGGAAAGTGAGGGGGAGTGGTGGATGTCTCAACTGGGGTTCTTTCCTTTCTTCATTTCCTCTCAGCCCATTCTCTTGTCTTAATGACACTGTCTCTCTTTGTTGCACAATCCACTGGCAGTAGTCTGTGAGTGTCGAACCACAGACAAAACAACAGTGGAAATTGTGTGCCCTCCGCCGCTATTTCTATCACCTTTGTGTGTGTGTGTGGAGATCAAGAGATGTGTAAGTGTATGAGAGATGGCAAAGAGGTCAAACGGGGGGGTGTGTGTGTGTGTGTGTGTGTGTGTGTGTGTGTAATGTAATGCGATTACATTCCCCTTAAGAGGCATTAGAAGAAGACAAAAAGGATCCATCAAATGCATTTGGTGTGTCATCATAGTGGTCTCTGATCTGTGGTCAGACTTGCTCAGGTGGAACAATCTTAAACGTGCACCTTTTTTCAATGCTGATTTTAATGTTATTGAGAAAATAGAAAGGTGTCAAAATGAATTTTTGTTTCGCAAACATCCTTTATGAATGTAAAAGTAATCCAAAAAGTTATCATCTACAGTAGTTTATAAAACGTATCTGTAATCTGATTACAATATTTTTAATGGTAACATAACTGAATACGTTTTTTGCATGCATTCGTACGTGTGTGAGTGAGAAAAAGAAAGAGAGAGAATCTTGTGGCCACCACATAAAATCAATGTTTATTGGTCGTATAAACAGATTAGCTGATGTTAGTGCAGGCACAGTGAAAAGCTTTCAATTCAAAACAATACACACATCATCCATAAAGTGATTTTTGTTTATTAAGAAGTATCAGAAAGAGCAATATCAGAACGAGCAATGTCAGAGTCAAATGGTAAGACTTATGATGCAGCAAGTCTTTCCCCGCTAATGTTAGCCTAGTGTCGAATCCAATAACCTTTTAACGTCATACACCCAAACACACAAGAAGTGTTGCTAGCCTAATAGATTAGCGCTTTGCTAATACCTCTCTGACAGGGTTTAAGGAAGGACCAGGTGGCACCTGGTAGGACACCCCCCTCAGATAAAGTCTGTCCATCTGTCTACCTCTCTTCCTCCCTTCTTTATATGTTAGATGAAAGACATGGAGGAGCACTTAGAGGCACATCTCCAGGGAGTATTGATTAAAGCTCAGTGTTTGGGGTGAGATAATGAAGCACAGGGCAGTGTGGTATCATAATACCTGAGGATATTAAACCTGAAAACACCAAGTGCTGTTGGAAAGGTTTCCTAAAAGCACTTTCGTGCTCCGTTTTACACCTAATAGCCAACCCCAAGGCCCCATGGCCCAACATATTTAATTTATATCAGCCATAGTTGTTCATGTTGAAATTCCAGTGTCACTAAATGCTGTTTGCACTACAGATGAAAACTCATAGTCTTGTTTGGAGCAATTTTACCGAATGAATGATTATACAATCAAATCCTGAATAAGATGAACATTTGAGTTTTAAAAACACAGATGCCAGCTTGAGGCTATCAAGTAAAAAAGTGGTTGACTATTTTACATTATTTTATTAAACAAGTGAATCTGAGAAATTACAGTCATATTTTATTCAATGTTAGTCATACTCAACTAATCATGTTCAAATTATGATATAGGTTTTGGACTTGTTTTAAAACTACAAAAAAATATCCATATCGATAGCCATTGAACTCACTGAACTTTGTGTTTGAGAGAGAGAACTAGAGAAGAAGAGAGAGAAGCAAAATATTACTTATTTTGTTTTTATATAGCAGGTTCATGTGCTCAAAATGCTTCTAGATGTAATAAGTAGGTTATATGCTGTACATATGTAACATTGTATCGCTCTCTTTGAAAATATGACAACAGTAGTAGCTCCACCATAATAAATAGCAAACATGTTCAGTTGCCAATCGTTCTACAACGTTGCAGATAGAAACCCTGAATAGAGCCGATGTGATTCCTTATTCTACATGTCAGAGAAGCATGTTTGCGCTACATCTGATTTCTATCTGTACGTTCCAAAACGTTGCGTCCTGCTGAACGCGCCCCAGTCACGGTCCAGCTCTGCACGCACCCCCTTACAACGTAACGCATTCCTTTTGCAAAATCCACTGGGAAATAGGGCTAGACCATTCCATCCTTCGTGATATTTTTGGCATCCTCATTATATTGTAACACCAGAACATTTACAGACGACATTAAAAATATATATTTTTTAATGCAAATTAATTTATTTCGGAAGAGGGGGCCTTATTCTTACATTTGTATATGATTTTTTGGTTTCTCCACCCCCTTTCTCCATTGGAATGGCTGTTCCTTCACACTGCCTACTGTGCCATATTGGATGGATGTTAACGTTATCGATGTTGCAGCTGGAGTTACGAATGAAAGTTTAGATTTTGCCCTCTGCAGAGATTGGGGTTCCCACGGATTCTTCGAGGACCCTGGGGCATGGTGACGTTATTCAACAACCGGGATCCAAAAATATTTCATTTTGCAGGCCTCTAGCTACCTTAGAAACAACGTAATAAGACGATGCAGTTGCAGGCCATGGCGACCAAAGGCTGCATGAATTGTTTGTAATATTCAAGAGTAAAACAGTTAACTTTGTTTATCTGGAAATTATTTGGGAACATGAATAGCCATCCTCCGCAACGCCGGGTTGGAAATATTGGCTCCATACTCCTCACCCCGCAAGAGAACGAATGCCTCTTCAACTACCTGGGAAGGAAATGCATTGTAAGTTGTCTTGTTTACGACCACACTAAGCTCTCAAGTGCAATTTATCTACCTGTAACTTTGCGAAAATAATGTGTTAGGCTATTTGCAAAATGTTAGTGTACTGTTATGTAGGCTAATGTTAGGCAATAGCCTGGCTGCAGGCCGATAAGACGCATAACAGCTCAGCAGCTTTTTCCATGGCTTTGCTGGAACGATGCAGGGAAGAGTATGGGAAAGCAGAGATGTTTGCCTGTCAAGGGGATTTGTTGTCAAGAAATTAGCTTGGAAATGTGAACATTTGCCCCTGGCGTATTAGTTTACCTCGGCCTGTAAACAGATGCAAACGCCACTATTATAATTCAGTGCATACCCCATTATTAATAAACATAGGTCAACATTGTATCGGCTAATGTTGCACGCGACTGTGTGTTTATAAATTGACTGCACTGCTGCTAATGTATTAAGTGCTGCCTACTGACGCACTGCAGTCTGGCATTTTTGCACTTCAATATTTTGTTTTAGTTTGACAGCCATTGCAACATCACGGGGGAAGACATTAGCCTGTGTGTTTGCACAATAGGGAATATGGTCAGAACTATCCCAATAATGGACTAGAAGAGCCTAACGTTAATCCTTATAGTCCAAGGACCCTGTTCCGTTTAGAGGTGAATTGGCTCTGGCAGCCAAAACAACCAACTCCATCTAAACGATAATCTATTCTCAATTGCGGTACAGTTCTAGAAACATAAACCCCTCTACTTTCATATCATATCAAAACAAATGCAAAATATACTCTCTTTTAACAGTTGCAGCTGACAGTATTTTTCAGTGAAAACACGTTTGTGTGTAAACGAGAAATAACAGCTCTGTAACATGGAAATATGTCCGGCTGGGAAACCCTAACCTTATAACGTTGTGTAGTCATTTGACATAAAAAAAAAAATATTAAACATTTTTAAAAATCCCTTGCTGATATGAAAAATATACTGAACAAAACTATAAACGCAACAATTTCAGATATTTTACTGCGATACAGTTCATATAAGGAAATCAGTCAATTGAAATAAATTAATTGGCCCTAATCTATGGATTTCAAATGACTGGGCAGTGGTGCAGCCATGGGTGGGCCTGGGAGGGCCTGCAGTGGTGCAGCCAGACACAGTTTTTCTCCATAAAAGGCTTTATTACAAACAGAAACACTCCTCAGCACCTCCCCGCAGACGATCCCAAAAGGGAAACGGCAGCTTAATGCTCTGGCAACAGCTCTGGTGGACATTTCTGCAGTCAGCATGCCAATTGCAAGCGCCCTCAATACCTGTGGCATTGTGTTGTGTGACACAATTGCACATTTTATAATGGCCTTTTATTTCCCCCAGCACGGTGCACCTGTGTAATGATCATGTTGTTTGATCAGCTTCTTGATATGTCACACCTGTCAGGTGGATGGATTATTTTAGCATAGGATAAATTCTCACTAACAGAGATATAAACAAATTTATGCACAACATTTGAGAGAAATAAGCTTTTTGCATGGAACACTTTACAACACTTTACATGTTGCATTTATGTTTTTGTTCAGTGTATATTCCTTATCTTAAGGAATATACACTGAAGAGTTTTAACTTTCAGAAAGATCGTCAGGGCTCTTAACAAAATTCCTCTGGCCAAAAGATACTATCATCAATAGGCGCTAAAGGAAGTTAGCTTCTGTGAAATGGTTAGGTCAGAACATACATCTTTTCCCAATGCTGAAGGCTATTAAGGTATTTGTGAAAGTCAAATCGGTCTATTCTTGAGAAGCTGCATTAGATGAACAAAGGTGTCAAATGACAAGCCAGTGGAAAGACTACAGTAGTCTACAGTACCCTGTCCAGATAAATAACGTTATATTAGGAGCAACACCATATGCCAAAGTCAAAGCCCTAGCTCGATGTGTGTTCTTTCTATCCCCTTAACCTTTTTCCTACCATGGGATTTGGGAACATTTAGACTTAGCCTATGATCTGGCCAGTGACCTTTCCTGTGTTAGGATGAGGTGTGAGTATGGGGCGAGAAGTGCTTACTCGTTTTCTCTCGCTCATACCTGCGATAATAAATCGTAGACAAGGAAGAGGAAGCAAGCCGTAGTGGTATTTCCTCTTCCTTGTGGTCTCCTTGGTGATTGGCATAGGTTGCTCTCTGTGTCCATGGTGACAGAAAACCAAGCTTTGGTTTGTGTGGCTACTGGCTATGTCTATCATTCTCTATCAGGTCTGCTCAGGCTGTCTGATTTGCAAACCTTGTACTATATGCTCCCGGGGCATCTAATCAGTGTTTCTTGTCCGTGGATGTGTTCCTCTTCCTCTATACTGTCATAACTTACTTATTGGCCCCTAGAGGCATTCCACTAGTTAGGCTTGTTAACAACAGTGCCCATGTAACAAGTTGTAGAATGATGTCAGTCAGTTTCGTGTTGAAAAAAAGTGACTTGCAATTCAACACTGCACTTTTGAATCACATTGAATTAACATTGTGTCACTATAGTGAGTTTTACTTTGCTGTACGTACCACACTCCCATTGTGATGATGTCCTCAGACTCTGTGCACAGCGGTGGTCCAGGTGTATGGGGCAGACAGGAGCTCGTCCTGGGTGAAGAGGTGCTGCGGAGTAGCCTGTCTGATCAAGGATAACCCTCTGAGGTCCTACTTCATCAGGGTCTTTGACATCAAGGTGAGTGAGTGCATTATGGGGAGGATGGTTAAAGTTAGCCTAGCCTCACTAGCTTAATACCTTTCCTGAGGAAATCCCTCTGTGCTGACAATATAGGATTTTCAGTGACTGTTATTTCTCTCTTGTCAGGAAGGGAAAACCATGTTTGAACAGGAGCTCTACAATAACTTCTCAATCAACAGCTCGAGGTCCTATTTCATTTCGTTTTCAGGAGATGTAAGTATACTACCTCCGCTTGAAAGCTTGTGGACCCAACATAGACAGTGTCTTTAAAAACATGACTGATCTCTCTTTCCTCACTCTATATCCAGAACTGCCAGGTAGGCCTGAACTTCGCTAGCGAGGAAGAGGCCAAGCGATTTAGAGCCGCACTGAAAGACCTACTCAGCAGACGGCAACGTAAAACGGGTAACTACAGTGGCCCCACAGGCTCAGTCTACACGCCTTCTGCTTTCTCATCACCTCAGCCTTTGACCCTCTGGACAGGGAAAGCGAAGAAAGCTCAAATTTATCTCACTGCTCTACTACTAACAACCAGGGGCCCAATCCCAAATCATCCCATAATTTGCCTTAGATGTATCTTGTAACTCCTCGAGGGGTTCATTTGGGGTCAACAAGGTTCTAGGAATGGGTTTGGAATTGAGCCCTGCATCAATTTTTTTGCTGGTTGCTGTTGGAAAGTCAGTGGTATGTCTGTCTAGTCAAAACAGCAGAGGGTCTCTGTGTTAAAAGCTGTGATGGTGTTCCTTTCTGGCTTCCCTCCATCTCTCTCTGTTCCTCTCTGCTTGCCAGCCTTTGACGTGTACTGCTCTTGCTGTGAGGAGTGAGTTTCCAAAGACGTGGGGCTGGGAAAGGGGCTACTGTAATGGTATGTTAGGGACAGCTAGTTTAATTCTCTGTTTTTCCACAACAATTTTTTAAATTTTGTTTGCATCTGTTCTGGAATTTATCCGCCGTCCAGGATCTGACTGGTCAGAGAACTGTCATTCTCTCCAGCCTGCAGTGGCTACCTTTCCAGACTTCCCTCCTATTTGTCTGTCCATCTGACTCTCATAAACTAACTCTGAATGCTTTCCAAACACTTTGCTTTTCCTTTCACACTTCCACATACACTCTCTATCGCTCTGATAGCTGTGGCTTTTGCCATCTGAATCGGCTGAGAAATTATAATTGTGCCCGTTTTGTTTTGCAGAGAAAAGACGTGACCCTGCAAATGGTATGTTGTCCATTCTTTGAATTGTACCGATTTTTATAGTCCAAATGTTGATTTTCAACATGTAATGGGACACAATCCTTTGTTATTTTACGTTACAAAAGCATAAATCTCCTATAATCCGTCACGCAAAATCAAATGTACAGTAGTATGCATGTACACACACACACCCCTTTGCGATATGGCATGATCAGACGGGTCAGTTACTGTAGAGAAATAGGCTAAATCAAATTCGTATGAGTACACATGCACTCACTCCGAGTATGACTTTGTTGACATTGTCATTTTTAGCCCTAACATTGGGCTTTAGGGTTAATCTGTGCAGCATGAGGCCCTCTGTGTGCCATGTGTAAACCATATGGGTCTCTCAGTGCGTGTCCAACTGCCAACTCTCTCTCTTTAAATCAGCCTTCTCACAGATACTTGTATACCTTAAATTTCATGTACTAATCTATTGCATAGAATTTGGTATTTGAATGCAAATGGACCCAAATGTAGGGATCCTAGAAGGACTATTCTCCATGGTGGAAGGATATTGTTTGGGATATGTCAGTCCCATTATTGAGTGTAAAACTAACAAGGTGACATATTTGCCCTAGATTCGCTCTTTGCTTTGGGAGTTATTTCCTTTTTTGCTTCCCTCTCCTCCTTCAATATGTTCATTTTGTTTTCCTTGTCATAATTCACTGTCATGTTGGCAGTGTGTGCTTTGGGAAAGGAAGCACGTTAATATTTATTGGTATTGAATGATTACATTTGAGATTTCTGAAGCCTAAAATGGACAGGAGGACAAATTTTAGCTTGGTCTGTCAGTCATTGACTTACGTACAGCCAAACAGCTACATCTGAATGGTACCACTGCATGGATTCTTTGCAAGTTCTCCATTGAAAGCCCCCAATGAAGTGGAAAGATGAGGGTAAACGTGTCTCAAGGCAAGGGAGCTTTCAAAGTCATGCTTGCATTTCCTCGTCGATAGCTGAGACTTCTAACATTTCTAGGGAATCCAGGGATTTGGTTGGGATTAGCTGTGGATTACTGATTATATCAGATCCAACTGCATTTTGTGGAGATTAACATGGACTCAAGGAGAGCGCTCAAATGCCTGGACTGGGGAGGTTTGACCACAGCCATGTACTGAGGGCTTCTGCATTCCAGAAGACTGTTAGCCCACTGATCTGAAGCCTAACCTAGGTATCAGCCAAGGTTATTCATCATGCAAGAGTAGGTAACAGACCTAGCTCCGTTACAGTTGGCCGTTGCAGTTTCAATCAGAAGGCGTTATTATCAAGTTCCTAGACGTAATCCATAGCAGCCATGTTAGTGCCTCCTGGGTAATATTGACCAATAACAGTCCAAGGAATTAGCTGAATTTTAAACCAAGCACTAGATGTTCATCATGAATGGATGAATTTAATTGTCCAAGGCAGCAGCATGGCTCCCGGCTGATGTCACATACAGTGCCTTGCGAAAGTATTCGGCCCCCTTGAACTTTGCGACCTTTTGCCACATTTCAGGCTTCAAACATAAAGATATAAAACTGTAGTTTTTGTGAAGAATCAACAACAAGTGGGACACAATCATGAAGTGGAATGACATTTATTGGATATTTCAAACTTTTTTAACAAATCAAAAACTGAAAAATTGGGCGTGCAAAATTATTCAGCCCCCTTAAGTTAATACTTTGTAGCGCCACCTTTTGCTGCGATTACAGCTGTAAGTCGCTTGGGGTATGTCTCTATCAGTTTTGCACATCGAGAGACTACATTTTTTTCCCATTCCTCCTTGCAAAACAGCTCGAGCTCAGTGAGGTTAGATGGAGAGCATTTGTGAACAGCAGTTTTCAGTTCTTTCCACAGATTCTCGATTGGATTCAGGTCTGGACTTTGACTTGGCCATTCTAACACCTGGATATGTTTATTTTTGAACCATTCCATTGTAGATTTTGCTTTATGTTTTGGATTATTGTCTTGTTGGAAGACAAATCTCCGTCCCAGTCTCAGGTCTTTTGCAGACTACATCAGGTTTTCTTCCAGAATGGTCCTGTATTTGGCTCCATCCATCTTCCCATCAATTTTAACCATCTTCCCTGTCCCTGCTGAAGAAAAGCAGGCCCAAACCATGATGCTGCCACCACCATGTTTGACAGTGGGGATGGTGTGTTCAGCTGTGTTGCTTTTACGCCAAACATAACGTTTTGCATTGTTGCCAAAAAGTTCCATTTTGGTTTCATCTGACCAGAGCACCTTCTTCCACATGTTTGGTGTGTCTCCCAGGTGGCTTGTGGCAAACTTTAAACAACACTTTTTATGGATATCTTTAAGAAATGGCTTTCTTCTTGCCACTCTTCCATAAAGGCCAGATTTGTGCAATATACGACTGATTGTTGACCTATGGACAGAGTCTCCCACCTCAGCTGTAGATCTCTGCAGTTCATCCAGAGTGATCATGGGCCTCTTGGCTGCATCTCTGATCAGTCTTCTCCTTGTATGAGCTGAAAGTTTAGAGGGACGGCCAGATCTTGGTAGATTTGCAGTGGTCTGATACTCCTTCCATTTCAATATTATCGCTTGCACAGTGCTCCTTGGGATGTTTTAAAGCTTGGGAAATATTTTTTTTATCCAAATCCGGCTTTAAACTTCTTCACAACAGTATCTCGGACCTGCCTGGTGTGTTCCTTGTTCTTCATGATGCTCTCTGCGCTTTTAACGGACCTCTGAGACTATCACAGTGCAGGTGCATTTATACGGAGACTTGATTACACACAGGTGGATTGTATTTATCATCATTAGTCATTTAGGTCAACATTGGATCATTCAGAGATCCTCACTGAACTTCTGGAGAGTTTGCTGCACTGAAAGTAAAGGGGCTGAATAATTTTGTAAACCCAATTTTTCAGTTATTCATTTGTTAAAAAAGTTTGAAATATCCAATAAATGTCGTTCCACTTCATGATTATGTCCCACTTGTTGTTGATTCTTCACAAAAAAATACAGTTTTATATCTTTGTTTGAAGCCTGAAATGTGGCAAAAGGTCGCATAGTTCAAGGGGGCCGAATACTTTTGCAAGGCACTGTAAGTTCCAACAAACACACACAAACACACACACACCAGGAGGACAAACACTGGTTTTCAACCAGATTGATTCTATCAACGTTTCTGTAGTCTTTCAGTTCTTTAGTCTTTGAAAGACTGCTGTGCTATTCACTGGTGCAGCCACAGGTAGTTTGAGAGCCTCGAGAGCCTCGCCGGTCAGTTAAATAGAAAATCCATCAAATGAGTCCATTGGTCTTCTCAACGCTGTATCATCTGACTGGAACAAGGATGTATTGCACCAACTTCTTTATTAAGTCTGTCTTTATCAGAGTCATGGGACAGAGAGTTGAAGTTGGAAGAGTGGTTGGGTGTCCAGTGCTGCTTGTGGATGGGTTTTATATGCTGTTGTCCTGCCCTTGTCCTTTTGAGGAAGAGAGAGAGTGTGGTGCTAAAAGACCTGAGGACTAAGAGCTGGCTGAGAGAGGTGTTTAACGGTAGGGTTGTTGTCATGCAGATCCCATTTCAATTCTAGTGAATTAAGAAATTAATGCACATGATTGACATAATGATGTAATTATTTTTTGGCATAAATGTAAAATCTTTTGCTAATCTGAATTAGAATTTAAATGGAATGTGACACGCTGGTGTTAGGGTTCTAGATATTCACAAAGGTCCTGGCATGTGTGTAGAGGACAGTTAGTGCCCTCTGTTAGTTGTCTTTACACTAACTTGAAATAGTTCTAAATACATCAAAAAACTGGTATTTAACTGTGTGTGGTCCTGCATTGTCAGCTGTGAGATTGACCTGGCCTGAACTGTTGATGGGTGTTAGAGACTACCATAGTCACAACACAGACCAAGTTATACAGTAAGCTTTTTATGGCCAGTCAAGTATGCAAATTATTGTTACCCTCGGGTCTCTTATGAATAATTAAAAAGGGCTGTATAATCGGACCTGTCTGTATTACAACTTGTTGGAAATGCTAAGAAATGAAAGAATGACCTTTTGGATTGGCTCCCACTCATTTTGTGAGAGCTTCCCAGCACTGGTTCTGAGCTTCCCAGCACTGGTTCTGAGCTTCCAGTTCTAACAGTTTCTCCCTTTCCTCCTTCTGTCCCTCCTCTCCCTCCTACTAAAGGCCCAGCTCTCCCTATGGCCACTGTGGACATCAAGAACCCGGAGATCAACAATGTGCGCTTCCACAACTCCCACCATCATCAACACCACCAGCAGCAGCATCAGCCACACCACGTCAACAACATGCTGCACAGCAGCTTCAACAAGAAGGAGAAGAAAGTCAAGGGCAAGAGGAAGAAGCTCACCAAGGCTGACATAGGCACCCCCAGCAACTTCCAGTGAGTGGACCACCCTTCTGCCTATAGAGTACACTTCAGACGGGTCTTTGTGGAGAGATGTAGCGCAGCAGGAGTTTCCCTGTATGTATGTTATGTTCTGTGACGTTGTTGTGTAACGTATTGAGCTCGTCACTTACGTTTGAGGGCGTACTTCATTGTGTCTTGTAAACCTCTTCAATGGCTCAATTGTGTTTGTGTGCATTCAGAACTGTGCCTGTGTATGTGTGTGTGCACAAGCCAGTGGGTTTACATGAGGGTTTGTGCTTGGACATGTTTGTTGCTGCATGTGTAATGCGCTTGCGTGTAGGTACACGTGTATGTATGTGCTCATCCCTGTCTGTCCTGTGTGTCTGTCTCTCTTCAGGCACATCGGCCATGTGGGCTGGGACCCAAACACAGGCTTCGATGTAAGTACCACACACACACACCCTTCATGGGCACACAATGGTGACCTGTGTGGCCGACCCATGATTGACCCACACAATGGCCTCTGTTGGATACAGTGCATACTTATCATACATTCAATGCTGTCATACAAGCCCCACTTGCAACCCTGAATTTTCCAGAAAATATTTTGTCACTGTTTAGGGAAGCTATGCTTCAAAAATGTTAAGTGGTTTTGCCAATATAGGCCAGATGAGTTATTGTTAGGTCTATCATTGTCATGCTATTCAAACAACTGTCAGAGAAGTTGGCTTAAGCACATACAGTACAGGTCTAGGACCAGGCTAAATAATAATTACAATGATAATGCTTTATTACATTTGTAAAGCGCTTTTCATTTGACAGAATAATCCCGAAGTGCATAAAATAGAAAAACCAAATAGAAAGAAAAATAGACAGGACAACTGACACAGAACCCAGCTGACATTACAAGGGACAACTGACACAGAACCCAGCTGACATTACAAGGGACAACTGACACAGAACCCAGCTGACATTACAAGGGACAACTGACACAGAACCCAGCTGACATTACAAGGGACAACTGACACAGAACCCAGCTGACATTACAAGGGACAACTGACACAGAACCCAGCTGACATTACAAGGGACAACTGACACAGAACCCAGCTGACATTACAAGGGACAACTGACACAGAACCCAGCTGACATTACAAGGGACAACTGACACAGAACCCAGCTGGCATTACAAGGGACAACTGACATTACAAGGGACAACTGACACAGAACCCAGCTGACATTACAAGGGACAACTGACACAGAACCCAGCTGACATTACAAGGGACAACTGACACAGAACCCAGCTGGCATTACAAGGGACAACTGACACAGAACCCAGCTGGCATTACAAGGGACAACTGACACACAGAACCCAGCTGGCATTACAAGGGACAACTGACACACAGAACCCAGCTGGCATTACAAGGGACAACTGACACACAGAACCCAGCTGACATTACAAGGGACAACTGACACACAGAACCCAGCTGACACTACAAGGGACAACTGACACACAGAACCCAGCTGACACTACAATGGACAACTGACACACAGAACCCAGCTGACACTACAATGGACAACTGACACCAAAGAACCCAGCTGATACTACAATGGACAACTGACACCAAAGAACCCAGCTGATACTACAATGGACAACTGACACACAGAACCCAGCTGGCATTACAAGGGACAACTGACACACAGAACCCAGCTGGCATTACAAGGGACAACTGACACAAAACCCAGCTGACATTACAAGGGACAACTGACACAGAACCCAGCTGGCATTACAAGGGACAACTGACACAGAACCCAGCTGGCATTACAAGGGACAACTGACACACAGAACCCAGCTGGCATTACAAGGGACAACTGACACACAGAACCCAGCTGGCATTACAAGGGACAACTGACACACAGAACCCAGCTGACATTACAAGGGACAACTGACACACAGAACCCAGCTGACACTACAAGGGACAACTGACACACAGAACCCAGCTGACACTACAATGGACAACTGACACACAGAACCCAGCTGACACTACAATGGACAACTGACACCAAAGAACCCAGCTGATACTACAATGGACAACTGACACCAAAGAACCCAGCTGATACTACAATGGACAACTGACACCAAAGAACCCAGCTGACACTACAAGGGACAACTGACACCCAAGAACCCAGCTGCCACTACAAAGGACAGCTGACACCAAGGAACACATATGAACAGAAAGCCTTCCTAAAGAGAATGTTCTTTAGGCCCGTTTTTTAAAGGAGCCCCGAGTCTGTGGTGACTTCAGGTGGTCTGGGAGGGCATTCCAGAGTCTGTGGTGACTTCAGGTGGTCTGGGAGGGCATTCCAGAGTCTCTGGGGACTTCAGGTGGTCTAGGAGGGCATTCCAGAGGCTGGAGGCGGTCAAGCTAAAAGCCCGATTCCCCCAGGGAGCGGAGCTTAGTCCTGGGGGCGTGGAGGAGCAGGCTATCGCTTGACCTGAGGGTGCGGGTGGGGTTATGGAGGGTGAGCAGTTGTTTGAGATAAGGAGGGGCAATTCCACGAATACACTGGAAAGTCAGCAGAAGGGTTTTGAATTCAATCCGGAGTGAGACAGAGGAACACATCTAAAGCACAGTCTGAATCTGCAGTCAGTGATGCATGTCACTAAGAACAAAGTGGACCAGAGAGCTTGTTAATGGACAGAATACAGTCTGTTTTAATGACCCTAATGAGCATGACTGATTGAACCCCATTCCCTTGGGCTTAATTGCATGTCTATTTACTTGACTAGTCATGCATACAGAAGTATCACGCACACTCTTTCATGCCGAAGCAAAGAAGACTAGCTGCAAAGATCACTATTACCCAATTATGATTGAACAAACAAAAATAAGTCAGTTAAAGGCCATGTGTTGTTGTTGTGTGCACAATCTGGTGCAATACCCATGTTCATCCAGAAGATGGCAGAATGCCACTTAGATTTTCAAAATAATTAGATTCTTGTCGGTGCTATATTACGTTTTATTAGTTAAATGGAATTGGTATTGCATTTTTGTATTTGGCAGGCCATGGTTGTATGTAGAGCATAATTTAAGCCATTTTCAAAACATTACAGATTCCATCCGTTCAGGACAAAATGCAGAGAGAAACAAATATGTTAGTTTTGAATTGTCCTGACCCGGTCTCTATCTCTATTTCTCTGCCCCAGTTGAATAACCTGGACCCGGAGCTAAAGAACCTGTTTGACATGTGTGGCATCTCAGAGGCCCAGCTGAAGGACAAGGAGACCTCCAAGGTCATCTATGACTTCATCGAAAAGAAAGGAGGGGTGGAGGCCGTCAAGAACGAGCTCCGTAGGCAAGGTGAGTTCCCTGGACTCATCCTCAGTTCCTTGTATCTCAAGCAATGATGTATATAAACCCTGGAGATCTGATGCTATGTATTGGCCTCCAACTGCTCTTAAATACAAGTAAAACTAAATGCATGCTCTTCAACCGATCGCTGCCTGCCCCTGCCCGTTCGTCCAGCATCACTACTCTGGACGGTTCTGACTTAGAATATGTGGACAACTACAAATACTAGGTGTCTGGTTAGACTGTAAACTCTCCTTCCAGACTCACTTCAAACATCTCCAATCCAAAGTTGAATCTAGAATTGGCTTCCTATTTCGCAACAAAGCATCCTTCACTCATGCTGCCAAACATACCCTCGTAAAACTGATCATCCTACCGATCCTCGACTTGGCGATTTAAATGTTTCAAGGATAAAAGGACATGTAATTTAGTATTTTGTTTTTGTAGTGTGGACAGTAACATTAGTCATCTTACAAATGTTTTCCTTAAAGTATGTATATTTTTTTTATGTTTGTCACATATCATTTAAAAGTATGCATTATGGTGTCTGTACTAGAATAAATGTGGCAAAAAGTAATGTAGGCATTAATAAATGCAATGAGTTGTGCCAAAATCCCTCTACAGTGATGTGAGAGAATGATCAACAACTACAGGAAGCATTTGGTTGCAGTCATTGCATATGAAGTTGGCACAACCAGTTATTGTGTGTAAGGGGGAAATTACTTTTTCACACAGGGGAATTGGGTGTTACATAACGTTTGTTAATTTGCAATGAGGCAATGACATGCTGTATGTTTAAGAGATGCGCAGGCTACATTTAAATATGCATTACTATATTATTTTTCATTAGGCCTACATGTACTTTGAAGTATTATTTTCAGTTGTCACTATGACAATGAACACACCCTAAAAGCACTAAATGGTCTGAACCAGTATCTGTGGGTTGGAGACCTCATGTATGGTCTTGTTACCACCCTGTTAATAGCAGCGTACAGTAGGATGCGTTGAACAGTTGATTGACAGGTGTAGGCCTGTAGAACGATACACTTTCCTCTAGTGTGGATGCTCACCAACGTTTTATAGTTTTTGGCTTTGTTGATTGGTCCGGGCCTCAACTCCGACACAACACAACTAACGTTATTATCACAACAGAATTAGCCTACTAGTAGGTCTAGATAATGTTAGTGAACTTGAATGAAATAAGTATAAAATTACACTTATACATTCTATACTTGTTTACTTGACTTTTATTATTTTTTTGATTTTTAATAGAGTATCTGGATGACAGGGTTTGAATTAGGCATTAACTCTTGGTGGATAACCTATAATTGGAACAACATTTTTGGGGATGCATGCACAAGTTATTTTCAGTGCTTATAAGTGAGAGAGCCCTGATTTTGTGATGGGATCATTCAGAACTCTCGTTCTCCCCAGTAATTCAAACCCCTGCTGAATGGGATATTGTGACTGTCAAACTGACTCGCTCTCTCTCTCTCGCTCTCCTTTTCCATCCATTGTCCTACCAAGCCCCACCACCTCCTCCCTCTCGGGGTGGCCCACCTCCTCCTCCCCCACCCCACAGCTCGGGCCCAGCTCCTCCCCCACCACCACCACCCCCATCGCGAGGTGGCCGGGGTGCCCCGCCACCACCTCCACCCTCTCGGGCCCCCACCTCTGCCCCTCCCCCCCCTCCCCCCTCCAGGCCTGGTGCCCTAGGAGCCCCCCCTCCTCCCCCGCCCCCCAACAGAGGGGGCCACGGCCACCACCACTACCAGCCACCGCCTCCACCCTCACATGCCCCCCAGGCCCCACCGCCACCTCCCCCACCAGCAGCACCACCCTCCGGTGGCGGGGGAGCCCCTCCTCCACCTCCTCCACCACCTCCCCCACCTGGACCCCCGCCCCCTCCAGAGCTGGACGGTGGTGTGGAGTCGCCCCACTCACCCCCGGGCTCAGGGGGTAAGTCGGCCCTGCTAGAGCAGATCCGTGGGGGCACCCAGCTGAAGAAGGTGGAGCCACCGGCCTCCAAGCCACCGGCCACCACCGTAGGGCGCGATGCCCTGCTCGACCAGATACGGCAGGGCATCCAGCTAAAAACCGTAAGTGCCACTGTCTGCCTGTCTGTGTTTGAGTGTATTTCCATGTTTGTTTGTGTGATTAACTGTGTGTGTGTGTGTCTCAGGTACCAGACGGCCCTGAATCGGGCTCCCCTACACCGGCCCCCTCGGCAGGCATCGTGGGGGCACTTATGGAAGTCATGCAGAAGAGGAGCAAAGCCATCCACTCCTCAGGTAGGTTCCAACTGGCAGGTTTATTTATTTCACCTTTATTTATCCAGATGAGTCAATTGAGAACCAGTTCGCATTTACATTAACAACCTGGCCAAGAGGCATTGCAACAGTGAACAGGACAACGCACAATACCACTAAAAATAAAACACTATACAGAGGAGTACAAATTCATGAATTATAGACCGAGTGGTTCGAACCCTGAATGCTGATTTGGCTGAAAGCTGTGGTATATCAGACCGTATACCACGAGTATGACACAATTATTTTTACTGTCCTAATTAGCAATAAGGCACCTCAGGGGTTTATGGTGTATGGCCAATATACCATGGCTAAGGGCTGTACCCAGGCACTCCACGTTGTGACGTGCATAAGAACAGTGTCAAGCCGTGGTATATTGGCGAAATACCACACCCCCTCAGGTATTATTGCTTAAATATACAGCAATGCTGAATATTTACAGTGAGTTAGAGCAGAAAATTCCAAGGCAACACAGCCGACTGTGTGATGGAAGTGATTCGGTTAACAGCACTTGCTTGATGAATAACCTTGCCTGAGACCTGAAGACTTACGTTGACTCCCTGAGCTAATGCCTCGACTTTAGCTCAACGGGCGAATACAGTCTTGTGCCATGCAGCCATTGGTGAGCAGCTGCAAGTCAAGATGCTGAATTGAACTACTTGTGTTCTTTGAGAATTAATCCGGATTGCGTTATTACTAGTTGCCCTTAATATAAAGATGTAGATCTCTTTATATTTTGTTAACAAGTCTGCTTTGACATTTCCTAGATGAAGATGAGGATGATGATGACGAAGAGGATTTTGAAGATGACGACGAATGGGATGACTAGTAAAGTTTCAAGTCCTCCTCCCCAACACAACTGACACTAAACTGATCCTAAAATCTTCCAAAAACGGACTAAAATTGAGAGTGTTCTATGATTTTGCTCTATTTATTGTTGCCTTTTTTGCTTTTATTAACCTGTGCAATACCTTGTTCATTTAATCTGTAAAGTGTTGTCACACACCCTCTGTAGAGTATCTCTGGTAACACTTTCCTGCGACTCTGTCATAGAATGCTCACATCACTGTTAAAAGCATGATATACAAATATTATAAGCTGTCATAACTGTTCATGGTAATACGCTGACTTGCTCAGGCTGACCACCACTGCATGTGACGCTGCGAGATTGCTTGTCGTACGCTAATACAAGGTGTTATAAATCACCAATGACACCTGGCGTCTGTTTAGGAGGGTGCAATGTCACGGAACGTCCAGAGATAGAAACGTATTGTGTAGAATAGATATGATTCTCGGTCCTCAAGAATAGTTCTTATTCACTTACAGTATCAGCTAACATTATATTTCCATCTGCAACGTTCTGAACACTTAGCCCTATGGAATAACACACTGCTGCTATGTCATGGTTATGACAGCCTAAAGACAGCAGGTTCAAGTAGTACGGTATCTGATGGATTAACAGTGTGCAATTCTAGTTAGGATATATTTGTTTGGTGTGTTACTTTAAATGTTCTGTTCCCCTGTCCGTAAAGAAAGGGAGAAAGATGGATATATATATATATATATATATGTACACACACACACACGTAACAAACGAGAGAGGTCATTGTTGTGTTGTTAATGCAAGATAACACTATTTTCTTACCCTACTTTTCTGTACCTTCGATTTTCTTAATGAGATCCTAGTTTAGCACAGTTATTTTTTCATATGGAGGCCACTTATTAGAATTGTAAGCCCAAATTGACTGGTGTAAATGTGTTCAATGCTTCGTTCAAAGCTGTTATCTTGGCACAATTTCAAAATTGAATTTACTATAAGAGTAACAGTGCAATGTCATAGTTGTGTTCCAACAATCTACTAAAGTGATGGGGAAAACAAAGCTTACGATGTGCTGGATCAGTATACAGATGTAGGATCTTAATTTGAGCCTGTTTGCTACAGCAGGAAAATAATCCTGTGGCAACAGGAACTGTGATTTTTTTTGTGTGTATTTTTCATGCCTTTTTTTGCCCCAATTTCGGCGTATCCAATTGGTAGTAGTTAGTCTTGTCTCATCGCTGCAACTCCTATACGGACTCGGGAGAGGTGAAGGTCGAGAACCATGCGTCCTCCGAAACACAACCCAACCAAGCCGCACTGCTTCTTGACACAATGCCCATCCAACCAGGAAACCAGCCGCACCAATATGTCATAGGAAACACCGTACACCTGGCGACTGTGTCAGTGTGCACTGTGCCCGGCCCGCCACAGGAGTCGCTAGTGCGCGATGAGACAAGGATATCCCTGCCGGCCGAACCCTCCCTAACCCGGATGATGCTGGGTCAATTGTGCGTCGCCCCATGGGCCTTCCGGTCGCGGCCGGCTGCATCAGAGCCTGGCCTCGAACCCAGAATCTCTAGTGGTACAGCCTTAGACCAATGTGCCACTCGGAAGGCCGGAACTGTACATTTTTATGTGGATTATAATGAATGGACATTTTTCATGAGGGAAAATCAAGTCTGGAAATTAGAAACTTCAGAAGCCGTTTTAAACCTCAAATATACTACAAGTTAAAAATGTCCTACATTGTGGAAAAGTTCTCCAGCAACAGGATGATACAATTTAAGATCTACATCTGTATACTGCCTGCCAGTCAGTGACTAATGGAATATATAATATATGCTATTTAGCAGACGCTTTTATCCGAAGTGATTTAGTCACAAGTGCGTACATTTTTTTACGTATGGCTGTCCTGGGAACCAAACCCACTATCCTGGCGTTGCAAGAGCCTTGTCTACCAAATGAGCTACAGAGGACCAGAGAGGATCATGGAAGCTCTTAAAGCAGCTTTTATTAGAATCCATTTATGATTGACACTACGGAAATGTCCTGCTCATTATGGGTTTACAGAGGTGTCCTGTGTTAACTTTCAGAGGGGAAATTATCACTACAAAAATGTATAACTTATACAAAAATAGGATTCATTTAAGCTTTTGTTTTGTCTCTTTTCTCTAACTTACTGTATCTGTTACAATAAATATTATTCTCTCCTCCCTGCTGGAATTAGAATAATATTTATGTTACTAGCTATTAGGTCAGTGTTCATATTCAGCAGATCTAGAAACATCTTCCAGTTTTTCTTGAACTTTTATGGGATGAATCTGTAAATGCCTCCATACAAAAGCTAATAAGGAACCAAAATTGTCATTTGCACGAAGCGTCTACAAGGCTTTGGTTTCACTATCCTAAATGCTTTCATGGTGATAATGCTGATAATGATGCCTGTGAAACTCAATTTTACAGTATATACAGAAGTAGCCAAATGGATGATGTTTGAACCGTATTGCCTGTCTCAATTTCTACCATCCTCCACCGAGGTGATTGCTGCATTAAGAAACCGTAATACTGACATCAAACCTTCAGAGGTTGGAAAAAGCAATGGAAATACTAAATTGTATACTTAAATAAATGTTAATATTTACAGAGACCTTGTCAAGTGTTCCTTTTTGTTTTTTTTACATATTAAATGTTGTCCTATTTCAACTGGTATTTACCTAGTATGTGTTTTAAAGATTTAAGGGGATAACAATGGATCATTTCAGGTACTTAACTTGTAGGTAACTTTATGTAACCACAACTTTAGCCTGCAACATACAAGGTCAATATAGGACTGAAGTCAATGTTTGGATTCAGAGGATGGCAATAGTTGTTGTTCCTATTGTAGATGACTCCATTACGGACCATATTCAGTCTGGAAGGCTAAAGCGTTACAGATTTTGCAATAGAAATTGAAAGGTAACTTCCGATTGAGCCAACATATGCAACGTTTACCGTGAATGCAGTCTCCGCAAAAGCGGGAACATTGCCTTTAAATTTAAATCACGCTGTAAAGCTGAACTTCCACGATGCGGATTGAGCAGATCCCAATGATTAACAGGATGACAATAGTTGTTCCTTTTGTAGATGACTTCACTCAACTGCATTACTTTGCTTGAGTGAAGTTGTACAGTGAAAATATTATATTCTATGCATTAGTTCCATTCACCCTGTGATGCACCTTAGTGATTGGGTCAAAAAATCGATAGTTACATATTGGGTTATTATTTTTGACAATCGTTATGACAATCGTGATATTATTATTGTGCTAGTTGTCTGTACCTGCACCAAAACTACAGTATTTTTCCTTCATAGCTTGTTCTCCATCTTCTTTTTAAATGGGGAGACTTTGTTTTCAGGTCTTTTGTTTCCACGACTGAAATTTTTTTTTTCTCCTGTCTCTCTTCTTTCTGCAGCAGACATTTGGTGAGCAATATGTTTGGAACATCGAATAACAATAAAATCACAGTATTGAATCGCAATACATATATAGTATAGTGATAATATCGTATTATGAGGTCCCTGGCAATGCCCAGCCCTAGTGCATCTGATATGTCACTTTCATAACATAGTAACACTACTCCTTGGTTTGACTCCATTCCCAGTCCTAGTGCATCTGATATGTCACTTTCATAACATAGTAACACTACTCCTTGGTTTGACTCCATTCCCAGTCCTAGTGCATCTGATATGTCACTTTCATAACATAGTAACACTACTCCTTGGTTTGACTCCATTCCCAGTCCTAGTGCATCTGATATGTCACTTTCATAACATAGTAACACTACTCCTTGGTTTGACTCCATTCCCAGTCCTAGTGCATCTGATATGTCACTTTCATAACATAGTAACACTACTCCTTGGTTTGACTCCATTCCCAGTCCTAGTGCATCTGATATGTCACTTTCATAACATAGTAACACTACTCCTTGGTTTGACTCCATTCCCAGTCCTAGTGCATCTGATATGTCACTTTCATAACATAGTAACAATGTAACACTACTCCTTGGTTTGACTCCATTCCCAGTCCTAGTGCATCTGATATGTCACTTTCATAACATAGTAACAATGTAACACTACTCCTTGGTTTGACTCCATTCCCAGTCCTAGTGCATCTGATATGTCACTTTCATAACATAGTAACACTACTCCTTGGTTTGACTCCATTCCCAGTCCTAGTGCATCTGATATGTCACTTTCATAACATAGTAACACTACTCCTTGGTTTGACTCCATTCCCAGTCCTAGTGCATCTGATATGTCACTTTCATAACATAGTAACAATGTAACACTACTCCTTGGTTTGACTCCATTCCCAGTCCTAGTGCATCTGATATGTCACTTTCATAACATAGTAACAATGTAACACTACTCCTTGGTTTGACTCCATTCCCAGTCCTAGTGCATCTGATATGTCACTTTCATAACATAGTAACACTACTCCTTGGTTTGACTCCATTCCCAGTCCTAGTGCATCTGATATGTCACTTTCATAACATAGTAACACTACTCCTTGGTTTGACTCCATTCCCAGTCCTAGTGCATCTGATATGTCACTTTCATAACATAGTAACACTACTCCTTGGTTTGACTCCATTCCCAGCCCTATGAATCTTGTCTAAATTACAATTTCCACAGTTAAAATCTCCATGTATGACTTTTACTGTAATTTTGAAGATATGAGACAACAATAATAAGGGTTCTCTCTGAGACTAGAGGGAAAACGTGTTAGCTATGAACAGCTGCAAAATGAACTGGAATGAATTGGGAACAGTTCCAAGATACACACGAAGCAGCCAGGTGGGATTAGAGGGGATTCAGTTACAGATACCACTGTGTTCTATTTTTGTTGCAAGTCATTTCAATCCTGGCGAAGATGGGACAAGGCTTATCTTTAGGATATTCCATAAGCCTAGATTCAGCCAGTTTGTAGTTAAGATTTCTGTGATGTATGTAGCACATTTTTGCTGTGCCTTTGTAGTGACCCCCCCCAGGCACTTCATTCATTTCAACGTCTAGTTTTGAATTACACTTGGTTGAGTTGTCAACTAACGGGGATTCAATGTTAAATCAACAAACCATTTCACCGTGTCATTAGATTTACGAAATTGCCTTATGTTGATGACTTTTTGCAAATCCAATCCATTTTCCACCTTCATTCAACGTCATCACCTTGATTTTGTGTTGAAATGATGAGGAAACAACATTGATTCAACCGGTTTTTGCCCAGGGTCGATTGACTCAGCGGCAGGTGTTACAGAAGAAGTGGTAACACTGCACATGAACCATCAAAGACCATTGCATTTCTCTCAGGAATGACATAACACATTTATAACAACTGATGACTGGTTGTGTATTTTCAAATTATGAATGTTATAAACTGGGATGATATATAAACCATTTAACAGAACAATTCACTTGCTCTTTTCTCCGTCCAACCCACTGCCCATCAATCATTAATAGAAATGACCATTGAACAGGAGGAAATCTTACTGATTGTGCCTTTAATCTAAATGCAATCAACTCCAGTATAGTATTTTAAACTAAATTACAGATTTTTTTTTACATATCTACCCAAATGTATCCTCAATGCAGGGGTCCCACAAGGGTGCGTGCTCAGCCCCCTCCTGTACTTCCTGTTCACCCATGACTGAGTGGCCACGCACGCCTCCAACTCAATCAAGTTTGGCGACGGCACAACAGTAGTAGGCCTGATTACCAACAATGACGAGACAGCCTACAGGGAGGAAGTGGGGGCACTGGGAGAGTGGTGCCAGTAAAATAACCTCACACTTAATGTAAAAAAAAACAAAGGAGCTGATCGTGGACTTCAGGAAACAGCAGAGGGAGCACGCCCCTATCCACATCGACAGGACCGCAGTGGAGAAGGTGGAAAGCTTCATGTTCCTCGGCGTACACATCACTGATGATCTGAAATGGTACACCTACCACAGACAGTGTGGGGAAGAAGGCGCCTCTTCAACCTCAGGAGACTGAAGACATTTGGCTTGGCCCCTAAAACCCTAAAACCTTTACAGATGCACAATTGAGAGCATCCTTTCGGGCTGTATCATCGCCTGGTAAAGCAACTGCACCGCCCGCAACCGCAGGGCTCTCCAGAGGGTGGTGTGGTCTGCCCAACGCATCACCGGGGGCAAACTACCTGCCCTCAGGCTAACTACCTACCTACAGCACCCGATGTCACAGGAAGGCCAAAAAGACAATCAAGGACATCAACCACCCGAGCCATGGCCTGTTCACCCCTCTGTCATCCAGAAGGTAAGGTCAGTACAGGTGCATCAAAGCTGGGACAGAGAGACTGAAAAACATCTTATATCTCAAGGCCATCAGACTGTTAAATTGCCATCACTAGCCGGCTTCCACCCAGTTACGCAACCCCGCACCTTAGAGGCTGCTGCCCTATATACATAGACTTGAAATCACTGGCCACTTTAATAATGGAAAACTAGTCACTTTAATTAATAATGTTTACATACTGCTTTACTCATCTCATATGCATATAATTCTATTATATTGCATTTTAGTCAATGCCACTCTGAAATTGCTCAATCTAATATTTATTTATTTATTTATTTATTTATTTATACCTGCAATAACATTTGCTAAATATGTGTATGTGACCAATCAAATTTGATTTGATCTGATTTGATTTGAAGTGGGTGCAATATGTAATAGGTGTAGTAGACCTTACCGCGTAATGCTAACTATCAAACCCTTAACCAATAATGCAGTTAAGAAAATATTTACTAAATAACCTAAAGTTTAAAAAAAGAAAGAATAAAGCAACACAATAAAATAACAATAATGAGCTTATATACAGGGGGTACTGGTAGATGTAGGTAGGGGTAAAGTGATTATGTATAGATAATAAACAGAGAGTAGCAGCAGTGTAAAAACAAAAGAGGGAGGGGGGTGTAAATGCAAATAGTCCGGGTGGCCATTTGATTAATTGTTCAGCAGTCTTGTGGCTTGGATGTAGAAGCTGTTAAGGAGCCTTTTGGACCTAGACTTGGCGCTCTGGTGCTGCTTGCCGTGCAGTAGCAGAGAAAACAGTCTATGACTTGGGTGACTGGAGTCTTTGACAATTTTTTGGGCCTTCCTCTGACACTCCCTAGTATATAGGTCCTGGATAGCAGGAAGCTTGGCCCCAGTGATGTACTGGGCTGTACGCACTACCCTCTGTAGCACCTTACGTCAGATGCCGAGCAGTTACCATACCAGGCGGTGATGCAACCGGTCAGGATGCTCTCGGTGGTGCAGCTGCAGCTTGAGGATCGTTGACCCATGCCAAATCTTTTCAGTCTCCTATGGGGGAAATATGTTGTCGTGCCCCTTTCATGACTTTCTTGGTGTGTTTGGACCATGATAGTTTGTTGGTGATGTGGAAACCAAGGAACTTGAAACTCTCGACCCGCTTCAGTACAGCCCTGTCGATGTGAATGGGGGCGTATATTCGGCCTTCCTTTTCCTGTAGTCCACAATCTTCTCCTTTGTCTTGATCACGTTGAGGGAGAGGTTGTTGTCCTGGCACCACACTGCCAGGTCTCTGACATCCTCCCTATAGGCTGTCTCATCGTTGTCGGTGATCAGGCCTACTACCGTTGTGTCATCAGCAAACTTAATGATGGTGTTGGAGTCGTGCTTGGCCACGCAGTCCTGGGTGAACAGGGAGTACAGGAAGGGACTAAGCACGCACCGCTGAGCGGCCCCCGTGTTGAGGATCAGTGTGGCAGATGTGTTGTTGCCTACCCCTACCACCTGGGGGTGGCCCGTCAGGAAGTTTAGGATCCATTGCAGAGGGAAGTGTTTAGTCCCATGGTCCTTAGTTTAGTGATGAGCTTTGTGGGTACTATGGTGTTGAACGTTGAGCTGTAGTCAATGAACAGCATTCTCACATAGGTGTTCCTTTTGTCCAGTTGGGAAAGTGCAGTGTGGCGTGTGATTGAGAGTGCATCATCTGTGGATCTGTTGGGGTGGTATGCGAATTGGAGTGGGTCTAGGGTTTCAAGGATGATGGTGTTGATGTGAGCCATGACCAGCCTTTCAAAGGACTTCATGGCTACCGACGTGAGTGCCACAGGGCAGTAGTCATTTAGGCAGGTTACGTTCACTTTCTTGGGCACAGAGACTATGGTGGTTTGCTTGAAACATGTAGGTATTACAGACTCGGTCAGGGATAGGTTGAAAATGTCAGTGAAGACACTTGCCAGTTGGTCCGTGCATGCTCTGAGTACACGTCCTGGTAATCTGTCTGTGAATGTTGACCTGCTTAAAGGTCTTCCTCATATCGGCTACGGAGAGCGTGATCACACAGTTGTCCGGAACAGCTGGTGCTCTCATGCATGCTTCAGTGTTGCTTTTCTCGAAGTGAGCATAAAAGGCATTTAGCCCATCTGGTAGGCTCACGTCACTGGGCAACTCACGGCTGGGTTTCCCTTTGTAGTTCGTAATAGTTTGCAAGCCGTGCCACAACCGACGCGCATAAGAGCCGGTGTAGTAGGATTCAATCTTAGACCTGTATTGACGCTTTGCCTGTTTGATGCTTTGTCTGATGGCATAGCGTGAGTTCCTATAAGTGTCAGGATTAATGTTCCGCTCCTTAAAAGTGTCACCTCGCAAAACAGTCCTATAGCGTAGCATCAGCGTTAGCTGACCACTTCCGTATTGAGCAAGTCACTGGTACTTCCTTTTTTGAGAGAGAGAGAGAGAGAGAGGAAATAAAAAAATAGCTTGGCTGGTGTAGTTGTTTGTGAGCAGTATCGATTTTGATGGGGGTCACATTGAGTGTGTAGGAAGATCCTCACACCTTACCAGTTATTCATAACAGTTCACAACTCTCTTATCTCACTGCAAATTGTAGTCTATTTGAATTAGAATCAGTACCTTTCTTTACTCTTTGGGGTCATGGACTTTTTTTATTATTTTATTCTGTCCTAATAATTTTACAAATTTCAACTGACAGCCTCATGGTGATCCATGCTGTAGTTTGTTTGGTCTCTCAGCACACTGTCAAGCTGTGTGCATCAGTGCTCCAAGGCATTAGTCTTATTGAGTCGGGTGAAAATGTCCAGCTATTTATAACTGCATTAAGTGCGAGGAATTCACAGGTTTACAAAGGCTGTCATCTGTTGATAGCACTGTTTACACTAAGGCTGTTTAATGACTTTTGGAAGAGTGTTTCAAGAATGTTTCACTCATTTAGAATTCCCTTCAGTTAAGAGGTTATTTGCAGCATTGTATGGAAAGGACAACTGAGCTTTGGGGTACACTCCAGTAGGTTTATCCGGTGTAAAAACCAAAGCACACCTTACCCCATGGGCATGTGAGTCTGAAGGGTTTGAGTTGGTTTATGCAATATGTTGAAAGTTCCATCTAGCCTATCAGGGGGCAAGATGGAGCTGTTGTTATTTCACCATTATGAATAAGGATCTCAAGAACCTGAGTGGGCGTACTCTGCTGCAATGGCCATTGTAGTCACTCTGTCTTGAACTGCCTCAGAGACCTGGCCTCCATGTTCCAACAACAGCTCCATGATACCACCTTGCCCGCCTCATGCATGGCAATCGACTGCTGCAGTCTTCAGACAGACTTCAAACAGACGTGCTCCTCACAGGCTCCTCTCGTGATCAGGGCTTATGCCATTTCTTACAACCCAAATCTAACAGCTGACTGGGAAAAACAACAAATGTTGATTAGCAGGGGAATAATATACTAAGAGTCATTCCAACAATGATACTTGTTGTGATGCCAAGGACACAGACTTTATACCAGGGATCATCAACTAGCCGCGGGACGATTTTTTCATTGAGCGGATGGTCGGGGGGCTGAAACATAATTACAAATCATTTGTAGACCGCAAATGAACAGGAAGAAGCTCAAACAGATATGTTAGACTAAACATAATAATTTCAAACTTTGCTTACATTTGTATACAATCACATGTCTCTCTATTATGCATGGGAATACTTGTATTTTATTGTATTTTAATTTTTTTGCTCAGAAAACTTGGGAGACCAAATAAAACCATGCGGAGACACTCCATGGTCAAGTAGCATCTTTATCATCCACCAGACCAGCCATAGCTGATAGAGGTAGCAATGTTTCTCGCTCTATTGTCTTCTCCTCCAGGGCCAACTTGAAAGACGCTGCTGGAAACAACACAAGAGATCATGAACCAGTTCCAGTTCCTCATACTAGGGGCACGTCCAAGTCATGTGGTCTCTAAATCAGTAAATATCCACGGTCGTAGATTAATTAGATACCCAGTCCATAATAATGTATGCCATTTAGCATATGCTTTTATCCAAAGCCACTTACAGTCATGCCTCCATACATTTTCCGTAAAGGGGTGCCTCAGCGGGAATCGAAACCAACAATTAGGGTTGTTGCGGTGACTGTGTTACTTACTGGCTGTCACGAGTCACGGTAATTAGGCTTCTCCAAGCTCTGCTGCTGATGATGGTCATTAGTAGCCTACCAACCTTGCTAATTGCCTGGTACTCATCACTCTATTGCACCTCTAATCACTCTGACATCAATGCAAATGAAATCGGAAATCTAATCAAACACTTCATAAGAGCCCATGTTGCCCAACATTTCTATAGGTTATGCAATTGCGCAAGATTACAGAGTGATGGCCTCTACTGAAAAGAGGAGGATCCCATCAGCTTTCTATAGGCTAGGCCTACTAAATTTAATTCTCAACTTTCCTAATATTAAGAACATTGCTTATCTTTACAACAGGAGTATAGCCTACCTGGCTGGCAGGAAAATGCAGCACGGGAAAAGCTTCCTCCATTCACTATTTAAGTGCATAGATGACGTATTTTTTCTGTTGCCCCTGTTTCGAGACAGGTACATGATAATGGTCCATTCTAAATCAAAACAAATTTCACACATATATTATTTAGTATATGTAAAGACAAGATTAAATCAAGAATATTCTGATGGGTGATAATATTTGCCTGTCACATGTGGTTTATATATTATCACTTGTGAATGATGCCCAGCTTAAGGCAAGAAACAATGCCTTTTTTGTGTGACTTTTTCGAATCATAGTTGCACACCTCATGTAGCCTAGCCCATAGGCCTATATATTTTGATACGGTTTGCATCACAACTAAAGTGGCCAAATAACGTCTTAAAATTAAGCAAATTAATCTGCTTTACAAGGGGTGTAGAGCCTAACTGGTATACATATTCAGCGTGTGAGTTTGGGGAAGATTATTTTCACCATAAAAATGTACCTTTATAATAAAAGGATTACATGCATAATCTCTGTCAAAGGTGTGTACGGGTGGCGAAGTCAGGTGCAGGAGAGCAGAGTGTAGTGAACAGGCGCACTTTAATTCCGCTCCAAAATACACAGCACGTAAAAACAATAACGTGCCAAAAACACGGAACATGACAAAAGTAAAGCGCCCGACAATAATCCACAATACCAAACAAACAATTACACACAAAGACATGATGGGAAACAGAGGGCTAAATACATGTTGAATGTCTAGGGAATGAAAATCAGGTGTGTATGGGACAAGACAAAACAAATGGATATATGAAAAATGGAGCGGCTATGGCTAGAAAGCCATAGCGTCGATCGCCGAACGCCGCCCGAACAAGGAGAGGAGCCGACTTCGGCGGAAGTCGTGACAATCGCATTTGTGGTCACTTTTGATAATGGTGTTTTCCCGCTAATTGAACATTTTCAATTATAGAGCACTTATAATGTGAAGAAATAGCCTAATAGTTTATCAACATTTTAAGCTAAAAGTTCTGATCTGTTGGGTCAGCCAAATTGTGTAAAAAAAGTGTTTTGATGCTTGGTTGTATAAATTTGGGATCTATTGCATGCCACAACTGTCCCAGAATATGTTTGGAATATTTATTTCTCCCACAGAATAGAATAGGTCAACTTTTGTACCATGGGGATAGTAGATTGACATAGGCTAGTGCTTTTTCTGTTCGTTAGGCCTACTCATCTTTTTGGCTGACAAAAACTAAATGTGGACAGTTCTTCCAATATCTTCAATATGCACCTCAGAATTGGATAAGGACTCCGCAGTTGCGTAAGACCCGATCACATGATGGAGAGCCATGTGAATGAGAGGTGCTTCGGAGCGCGCAGCACTTAGGGAGAAGGGTACAACGCAGCACTTCAGGCCAAGAGCACAAAGGCCACTGGCCACAAAGGGCATGGATTTTTTTAGGGTGCATTATGGCCACACAAAGGGAATGCCGCCGGGAAATTCGAGTTGTTAAATTGTGAATGAGAGACTGATGAAGTTTGTACAGCCTGAGCAAAACCAAGCAGAGCTCTAGCCTTTCAAACATTTTTTTTCAAATCATCATTAGAGTCGCATCATGCAGCCTTACAATGTATTAAAAATCAAAACATATAGCCCAATGTTTGTAGAACAACTAAAGTTACATTAATAACTCTAACCTAAGCATATAGTGTTACGGTGAGTGAATGAGGACCCAAAAGCGAACTAACTTAAACAGAGCTTCTTTAATAACCAAACTGTGGTAGGCTCAGATAGACCGGCAGATTCCGACAGGACAGGACAAGGTTACAGCAAACATGACGATAGTCTGGTTCAGGCATGAAACACAACAAACAAGAATCCGACAAGGACAGGAACAAAAACAGAGAGAGATATAGGGGACTAATCAGAGGGAAAAAGGGAACAGGTGGGAAAAGGGGTGACGAGGTGGTTAGGAGGAGACAAGGCACAGCTGGGGGAAAGAGGGGGAGAAAAGGTAACCTAACAACGACCAGCAGAGGGAGACAGGGTGAAGGGAAAGGAAAGAGACAAGACACAACATGACAGTACATGACAGTACCCCCCCACTCACCGAGCGCCTCCTGGTGCACTCGAGGAGGAAACCTGGCGGCAACGGAGGAAATCCTCGATCAGCGCACGGTCCAGCACGTCCCGAGAGGGAACCCAACTCCTCTCCTCAGGACCGTACCCCTCCCAATCTACGAGGTACTGGTGACCACGGCCCCGAGGACGCATGTCCAAAATTCTACGGACCCTGTAGATGGGTGCGCCCTCGACAAGGATGGGGGGGGGGGGGGGGGGAGACGAGCGGGGGCGCGAAGGACGGGCTTGATGCAGGAGACATGGAAGACCGGGTGGACGCGACGAAGGTATCGCGGAAGAAGAAGTCGAACTGCGACAGGATTAATGACCCGAGAAATACGGAACGGACCAATGAACCGCGGGGTCAACTTGCGAGAAGCCGTCTTAAGGGGAAGGTTCTGAGTGGAGAGCCAAACTCTCTGACCGCGACAATATCTAGGACTCTTAGTTCTACGCTTATTAGCAGCCCTCACAGTCTGCGTCCTATAACGGCAAAGTGCAGACCTGACCCTCTTCCAGGTGCGCTCGCAACGTTGGACAAAAGCCTGAGCGGAGGGAACGCTGGACTCGGCGAACTGAGATGAGAACAGCGGAGGCTGGTACCCGAGGCTACTCTGAAAAGGAGATAGCCCGGTCGCAGACGAAGGAAGCGAGTTGTGGGCGTATTCTGCCCAGGGGAGCTGTTCTGACCAAGACGCAGGGTTGCGAAAAGAAAGACTGCGTAAGATGCGACCAATAGTCTGATTGGCCCGTTCTGCTTGACCGTTAGACTGGGGGTGAAAGCCGGAAGAGAGACTGACGGAAGCCCCAATCAAACGGCAAAACTCCCTCCAAAATTGAGACGTGAATTGCGGACCTCTGTCCGAAACGACGTCTGACGGAAGGCCATGAATTCTGAAAACATTCTCGATGATGATTTGTGCCGTCTCTTTAGCAGAAGGAAGCTTAGCAAGGGGAATGAAATGAGCCGCCTTAGAGAACCTATCGACAACCGTAAGAATAACAGTCTTCCCCGCTGACGAAGGCAGTCCGGTGACAAAATCTAAGGCGATGTGAGACCACGGTCGAGAGGGAATAGGAAGCGGCCTGAGACGGCCGGCAGGAGGAGAGTTACCGGACTTAGTCTGCGCGCAGACCGAACAAGCAGCCACGAAACGACGCGTGTCATGCTCCCGGGTGGGCCACCAAAAACGCTGGCGAATGGAAGCAAGCGTACCCCGAACGCCAGGGTGGCCGGCTAACTTGGCAGAGTGAGCCCACTGAAGAACGGCCAGACGAGTAGGAACGGGAACGAAAAGAAGGTTCCTAGGACAAGCGCGCGGCGACGGAGTGTGAGTGAGCGCTTGTTTTACCTGCCTCTCAATTCCCCAGACAGTCAACCCGACAACACGCCCCTCAGGGAGAATCCCCTCGGGGTCAGTGGAGGCTACTGAAGAACTGAAGAGACGAGACAAAGCATCAGGCTTGGTGTTCTTAGAGCCCGGACGATAAGAAATCACGAACTCGAAACGAGCGAAAAACAGCGCCTAACGCGCCTGACGCACATTAAGTCGTTTGGCAGAACGGATGTACTCAAGGTTCCTATGGTCAGTCCAAACGACAAAAGGAACGGTCGCCCCCTCCAACCACTGTCGCCATTCGCCTAGGGCTAACCGGATGGCGAGCAGTTCGCGGTTACCCACATCATAGTTACGTTCCGACGGCGACAGGCGATGAGAAAAATACGCGCATGGGTGGACCTTGTCGTCAGAGAGGGAGCGCTGAGAAAGAATGGCTCCCACGCCCACCTCTGACGCGTCAACCTCGACAACGAACTGTCTAGAGACGTCAGTTGTAACAAGGATAGGAGCGGATGTAAAACGATTCTTGAGGAGATCAAAAGCTCCCTGGGCGGAAACGGACCACTTAAAGCACGTCTTGACAGAAGTAAGGGCTGTGAGAGGAGCTGCCACCTGACCGAAATTACGGATGAAACGACGATAGAAGTTCGCAAAGCCGAGAAAGCGCTGCAGCTCGACGCGTGACTTAGGGACGGGCCAATCAATGACAGCTTGGACCTTAGCGGGATCCATCTTAATGCCTTCAGCGGAAATAACAGAACCGAGAAATGTGACGGAGGAGGCATGAAAAGTGCACTTCTCAGCCTTCACAAAAAGACAATTCTCTAAAAGGCGCTGGAGGACACGTCGAACGTGCTGAACATGAATCTGGAGTGACGGTGAAAAAATCAGGATATCGTCAAGGTAAACGAAAACAAAGATGTTCAGCATGTCTCTCAGGACATCATTGACTAATGCCTGAAAGACAGCTGGAGCGTTAGCGAGGCCGAAAGGAAGAACCCGGTATTCAAAGTGCCCTAACGGAGTGTTAAACGCTGTCTTCCACTCGTCCCCCTCCCTGATGCGCACGAGATGGTAAGCGTTACGAAGGTCCAACTTAGTGAAAAACCTGGCTCCCTGCAGGATCTCGAAGGCTGAAGACATAAGAGGAAGCGGATAACGATTCTTCACTGTTATGTCATTCAGCCCTCGATAATCTATGCAGGGGCGCAGAGACCCGTCCTTCTTCTTGACAAAAAAAACCCCCGCTCCGGCGGGAGAGGAGGAGGGGACTATGGTACCGGCGTCAAGAGCTACAGACAAATAATCTTCGAGAGCCTTACGTTCGGGAGCCGACAGAGAGTATAGTCTACCCCGGGGGGGGGGGTGGTTCCCGGAAGGAGATCAATACTACAATCATACGACCGGTGTGGAGGAAGAGAGGTGGCCCTGGACCGACTGAACACTGTGCGCAGATCGTGATATTCCTCCGGCACCCCTGTCAAATCACCAGGCTCCTCCTGTGAAGAAGAGACAGAGGAAACAGGAGGGATAGCAGACATTAAACATTTCACATGACAAGAGACGTTCCAGGAGAGGATAGAATTACTAGACCAATTAATGGAAGGATTATGACAAACTAGCCAGGGATGGCCCAAAACAACAGGTGTAAAAGGTGAACGAAAAATTAAAAAAGAAATGGTTTCACTATGATTACCAGAAACAGTGAGGGTTAAAGGTAGCGTCTCACGCTGAATCCTGGGGAGAGGACTACCATCCAGGGCGAACAAGGCCGTGGGCTCCTTTAACTGTCTGAGAGGAATGTCATGTTCCCGAGCCCAGGTCTCGTCCATAAAACAGCCCTCCGCCCCAGAGTCTATTAAGGCACTGCAGGAAGCTGACGAACCGGTCCAGCGTAGATGGACCGACAAGGTAGTGCAGGATCTTGAAGGAGAGACAGGAGTAGTAGCGCTCACCAGTAGCCCTCCGCTTACTGACGAGCTCTGGCCTTTTACTGGACATGAAGTGACAAAATGACCAGCGGAACCGCAATAGAGACAGAGGCGGTTGGTGATTCTCCGTTCCCTCTCCTTAGTCGAGATGCGGATACCTCCCAGCTGCATGGGCTCAGCACCCGAGCCGGCAGAGGAAGATGGTAGTGATGCGGAGAGGGGGGCGACGGAGAGCGCGAGCTCCTTTCCACGAGCTCGGTGACGAAGATCAACCCGTCGCTCAATGCGAATAGCGAGTTCAATCAAGGAATCCACGCTGGAAGGAACCTCCCGGGAGAGAATCTCATCCTTTACCTCTGCGCGGAGACCCTCCAGAAGACGAGCGAGCAAGGCCGGCTCGTTCCAGCCACTGGAGACAGCAAGAGTGCGAAACTCAATAGAGTAGTCTGTTATGGATCGATTGCCTTGACATAGGGAAGACAGGGCCCTGGAAGCCTCCTCCCCAAAAACAGATCGATCAAAAACCCGTATCATCTCCTCCTTAAAGTCCTGATACTGGTTAGTACACTCAGCCCTTGCCTCCCAGATTGCCGTGCCCCACTCACGAGCCCGTCCAATAAGGAGAGATATGACGTAGGCGACACGAGCAGTGCTCCTGGAGTAAGTGTTGGGCTGGAGAGAAAACACAATATCACACTGGGTGAGGAACGAGCGGCATTCAGTGGGCTCCCCAGAGTAACACGGCGGGTTATTGATTCTGGGCTCCGGAGATTCGAAAGCCCTGGAAGTGGCCGGTGGATCGAGGCGGAGATGGTGAACCTGTTCTGTGAGGTTGGAGACTTGGGTGGCCAGGGTCTCAACGGCATGTCGAGCAGCAGACACTTCCTGCTCGTGTCTGCCTAGCATCGCTCCCTGGATCCCGACGGCTGAGTGGAGAGGATCCGAAGTCGCTGGGTCCATTCTTGGTCGGATTCTTCTGTTATGGTGAGTGAATGAGGACCCAAAAGCGAACTAACTTAAACAGAGCTTCTTTAATAACCAAACTGTGGTAGGCTCAGATAGACCGGCAGATTCCGACAGGACAGGACAAGGTTACAGCAAACATGACGATAGTCTGGTTCAGGCATGAAACACAACAAACAAGAATCCGACAAGGACAGGAACAAAAACAGAGAGAGATATAGGGGACTAATCAGAGGGAAAAAGGGAACAGGTGGGAAAAGGGGTGACGAGGTGGTTAGGAGGAGACAAGGCACAGCTGGGGGAAAGAGGGGGAGAAAAGGTAACCTAACAACGACCAGCAGAGGGAGACAGGGTGAAGGGAAAGGACAGAGACAAGACACAACATGACAGTACATGACAATAGGAGTACCTATTTCTTTGTTAACTTCTCAACACAGAATAGCTGCATGTGCGCACTCCCTCAAATAATTGGAGAAAATATCCTTTCTATTTTATTCAGCTTTGTTCAATTGTATTCTTCATACTATAAAATAATATAAAATAATGCCACTGAATTCTAAGCAAATCTTGTCTGCTAAATTAACAACTGTAGTCCACAGCCATATGACATAGCCAGATCAGGACTTAACATAAGGACAACTCAGAGTATGCTATTCTAAATTTTCTTCATACGCTTCTTTAGACCTGTCTAAAATAAATAATATATTTATTGTGAAGGTGTAGGCTACATTTATTAGACTTTTTCAAATGTAGATGTTCACTTGCAGGCTATGTGTGGAAGCCAGGAGATGATAAATGTGTTTATGTTAATTAACGGGCAATTACCGCGAGATTGAGTTATTTGCTTGACAATCACCGGCTGACAAAATTTCGTGACCGCCACAGCTGTAGCCACAACCGTAGCCACAACCCTTACAACATACTCTACTGACGGAGACTAGATACGCCCAGGAGGTGATTTCTCTGTAATACTCTACCATACAGCACTATCTCCAGCACCTGCAGCAGAGGTTGGACAGCTGTCTTGTGCAGAGTGTACCAGCCCCTGTCACCTGCCTCACTGAAGCCTGCTGGAAATTCTGGCAGCTCTGTAGTGGGAGTATGTCACCTTTGTGGAGAATGTACCCAAATGAATGACCACTTTTCACAGGAGCATAAGTTTGTCAGCAAGAGGCGTCATGCCCATAGGGGGCACGTGCCCCCTCATATTTGTCCTGTTAATTATTATTAATTATTTATTTCTCTGTGATACTTCTAGTCGCTTAGCAACTTAATTACATTGTTCTTGTTTGCATACTGTACATTACATCAGTAGTGGGAGATATACAGCCATGGATTGCTTTGTGTGGGCCGTGCATTCATTTAGAGGGCAAACGTAATATCATGTTGCAAAAATGGCTATCCAGCTGGTCAATCGTTCACGTCAAACACTAAAAGTGAATATGATGTTTACATGACCTCAGTAATCAGAACACTCACCTTGCTCCATGGCCTTTTTGATCTTCAGATGTTAATGACAGAGAATATCAGAGCAGAGGAGATCCTGTTTAATGTTTAAGCAGGCATAATGTTAGTTGTTCATATAATTTTGCTCTCAACAATGACAGTGTTGTTGAACATGCAGGACAGTACTTTCAGAAGTGAACATTTATCATGGTGACAATCTCTAAAGGTGACAATTATTATTTTTTGGACTCGAATGCTCAGTAGTTTATCTTCATCCATGTTGTCTGGATCCATATATTCAGAGGAAATAGCAATGTTAGCACGTGGCTCCAGAAACATCTGAACCACATTTTCTGTTTTATTAGATATATTGTCCTATTCATCAGTCAGGCAGATTTTAATTCTAACCTGTGTAATCTAGTTCTGTTGAAATTACGGGAACTACCCAGCCTAGCAGGAGAGATTGTAGTGTGCAATTATTGTCATGCCTGAACTGAATTCCCTCTCGATCAACGCACACATACACATTAGGTGTCACCTGTTCTTGTTGAAGTCGTGTGTTTAGCATGCAGGCCATACCACAACATCCAAATGTTGTGTCTTATATACACTTATAGTCCATAATGTCAACAGTAATAATGACAGAGTTTTTAATGAATAGAGACAGTTTTCATACCAGATGGCAAATATTAGACTTGTCAGAAAGATAATTGTTCACATCAGATCCGGTTTCTCTGGCAGACCATGAAATGGGCTTGAAGAGCTCCCTGGTGGGTAGGGTTAACATTTGATTAACATTTAGAAAGAAAT